>NC_022031.1:45830934-45876634 GCF_000317375.1 Microtus ochrogaster | reverse complement strand
GTGAGGTAAGACGCCTCAGACAGAGGCCATGCTGCCCTCTCCTGGGCAGATGCAAGTGATGATGCAAGCCGCCAGGTCATACATGGTGAATCTTTCCTGGTAAGCGCACCTAGTGATGCTACGCAGATTATTAGAAATGGGTTAGGCAAAATATGAGAATTAGCCCGTAAGAGGCTAGAGCTAGTGGGCCAAGCAGTGTTTAAATGAATACAATTTGTGTGTTGTTATTTCGGGGTATAAGCTAGCCAGGTGACCAGGAGCTGGGGCGGCAGGAACACAGCAGTCCGCAGCCCCCACAACAGAAACACATCAGGACAAGAAAAACAAAGACAACTCTATTTCTGAGGAACGGCCCTCAAGCATTCCCTATTGATGGGCTCCATTTCATCATGCCAGCTGGCAAAAGATAACTGTTGGCAGGATATGGCTCCAGAGTCATAAAAAGTTATATTTGTTGCTAGAAGAAAAATATATTGTTAACTAATATAAAGTCCATGCTTAGCTTTCCCCTCTGCTCTGAGTTAAGCACAGTAACAGAAGTCTGAACACTAAGACGAAGAACAAACTTAGACTTAATGTTAGGACACAGAACATAGATGTAACAATGTGTACAGAAGGATTCACCTTGTCAAAGTGAAATTTGCCTTTTCCACTCGGCTCCGGAATGGTAATGCCTGGAATGTCTTGCTTAATGACTCTGTCTTTGTTTATTTGGAGTCATAGGTCACACCACATACCTATGCCAGCTCTGTGACTTCTGCTGGTAGCCTCATGCTATTTGGTGTCAACTTAAACTCTGGAAGGGATGTATAGGTCCATGGTGCAGTCAGCCATGTCTATGAAACTGTACAACAATGAGTCAAGGTGAATTTTCATCATTGATGATACCTCATGCCTGTTCTTCCTCACCATTGATGGGATTAATAAATATCTGCCTATAAAACTGTGCTGGTAGATAATACGAACAGCTTCTCTTGAACCATGTTCTATGAACCTTCTTTTATTGGTGTTTATTTTATGACTTTTTGTTATGATGAACTGCAGTGTACTCCTGTCCATGTATCAGGATGCTAATGACTTTCCAAGATGATATACTATGTTTCGTTCTATTTTTAGGTAACAAGCACTAAAAGGCATGAGTTTTAAACAACATGTATTTTTTTCCGTACATTTTTTGTTGAACAGAAACTTCGGCATTGCTTAAATGTGTTCTGTACTTTAAGGTCTCTTACAATAGTGTATCTCAAGCATAAGCAAGAGAAGAGCAGTCTCACATAGGGATCAAATATGTGCCAAGAATATTTATAAAATTCCTAGAGGTATTAATTTTCTCTAATGTTATTGGAAAGAGGGTCTCAGTTTCTTACAGGGTGTCATTTGGAGTCTACCTTCTAATTTTTGCCTATAAGGACAACCATAGGGCAGCTTTCTCCATTAGGACAAGTTCAGTATCGAGTCAGTGAGATGGAAGGCATATTCTTTTACAATACACTTATGGACTTGCCAGGGAATTTTGCTAAATTCTATTTGTTGCAAACAAGTCAGAGATCTGTCCATATACAACAAGAGGCATTACACATGGGAATGCAGAGATAAACACTGGGAACCATTTCAGAAGCTGCCCATGGAGTCTGTTTGGGGGAGCATGCACTTCTCTGGGGTGCTTGGGTACAGATTAAACACCGTTCAGCATTGTTAAATACTGTGAACTCCTGTTAATGCTAACAGAATTAATAGTCTTTGGTCATATTTTTATTAAGATTTTTTAGGGCAAATACATTTTAATGCTATTTATAAATACTTAAAACTGCCTGGCTTTATAGATGGCAACCTGGAGCAGAAGACTACCCATTAAACAGCCTTAGAAGGTCCTGATGGCAGTCTAGTTGATTTGGACATCTCATGATCACCTTGAGGACTCTCAGCAATAGCAAACCATTAAAGCTCTGATTGAAAATACAGTCCAGACAGACTCTACCAGCCTTGGAAAGCTACACTTTAAGCAAGACAAATCTCTGTGACTGCTAGAAGAACCTGAAGCCATTTTTACCCAGTGCAGGTAAATCATTTTTCCCCATGGCCTTTAAGATAGATAAGAGTGCTGCAAGCAAAGCCTACCATTTGCACAAGGGACTTGCCGTGATTGGCACAAACACAGTCACTCATTTACATAAAAGTCTACTGTGTTTGGTGCCCACTGATTAATCATATCCTCTTTCGGGTTACATCAGTGGGCTTTTCTGCTCACTCTTTGGGTCAACAACTCTAGGTTGCTCTGTAGTGTAATTGCATTCGTTTGAATAAAAGCCTTCTTCTGGAGGGTTTTTCTTGTCTACATTTTTGGAAGCAGAAATGGAGCAGTACTCGAGGTGGAAGGGTAGCTTTGGTGATAGCGTCAGCAGTTGAGATAGGAGGGAGCTCAGGGTTGTTGAGAGCAGCAGGAGCAGAAGTGATGGAAGATAAAGGCAGCAGAGAAAATGTGAAAGATATCGACAGGTAAGCCTGGAGAAAGAAGGCTGTGTAAGGAGTCAAAGATGAGGAACTACAGGCCCAGGTCACTGAGAGAGTTCCAGGGAAACACAAAGCCTTAGGGGGGTCACATGTTTTAGAAAATTTAGGAATAAGAACTGTAGCACTGTCTACTGTCCAGGACCAAGCTGTAACATTAGTTAATGTTTCTCTAAAGGTAGCAGAAATCAAGGCCCATTTATGACCTCTGCTACCTCTTGCTGTTGGCTACTGCTAAAATTCAATGCTGCCAGAAGACAAGGATTTCAATCGTTTCCACGTGCTGGAGCCACTGATGGTTAAAGCTCAATGCTATAAGTATCTTATTTGAGCACCTAGAACCTGGAGAAATAGAACTCTCAGGGCTTTGAGTTGTAAGCTTCTGTCTGTCAGCTCCTGGATCTGGTAATATCACATAATCTTCTCTATATCCTCATAATTTCTATCTAAAGAAGCAAGGAGAATATAATCAGGTAGTTATGAGATTGTCTAGCATAATTCAAAGTATCTTATGAGGACTGAAAGAAACAATATAGAAATATAAACATATGCATAGTAGAAGACACTTTTCCTAATGCTTAGGGTTGCTAGTTTATATATGTGCGTGTGTTTGTGTGTGTGTATGTATGTATGTATAAATGCTTCCATTTCTCATTTAAATTCTTATTTTAGCACACTCTCAGTTCTTCCATTTCATGTTGTGTTTAGAAGCTGATTTGATACTAGTTGGGTCTTCTGGGGATTAGGGAGATCCAAGCCAAACTCTAATACCAAGCACAAATGCTCATGTAGTCATTTCTACATTGCAAATTCTGGCTCTATGGACACTGACTACTATTTAACTTGATTCCTCATTACTGCTTTCTATTCAGGTTCTGTTTCACAGTCAACAATTTGCTGAGCCTCTTGCCACCAAATCTTCTTTGCTATGCTGATTCCTGTGAACATCCTTTTAGGTGAGCACGACTCTTTTTTTTTTCATTATTGATTTCTATATAATTATTACCACCCTACAAAGTACAAACAACCTTCCCTTTTCTTTTTTTTTATTGAGAAAAGGAAAAAAAAAAGTATCCGCCTCCCATTTCCCTCCCCCTCCTCCCACCCTTCTCCCCCTCCCCCAAACTCCTCTCCCCCTCCCTCTCCAGTCCATAGAACAGTCAGGGTTCCCTGTCCTGTGGAAAGTTCAAGGTCCGTCCCCCCTCTGTCCATGTCTAGGAAGGTGAACAACCAAACTGGCTAGGCTCCCACAAAGCCAGAACATGAAGTAGGGTCAAAACCCCGTGCCATTGTCCTTGGCTTCTCATCAGCCCTCATTGTTCGCCATCTTTTGCCTATCTAGGTAATGTGCTTAACCAAGGATGGGATCAGGGATGGCTGTTCCATACCATATCCTTACTCTGTGACTGGCTGGTATTTCAGGGTTAGACCATTTTCATTAGGCTCATCGGAAAGAGAGAAAGTACAGTGTTTTCCATGTTCTGGATAAAACATTTGGTTCAGTGAAGTTAAACACATGCACTGGCACACATACTGTGGCAAAAGGAGTGGGCCAGGCTTGGCTTATAAAACAATCAGCAGTCCTTAGAAAACATCTTTATGTAAGTCTTAATTGGAAAATTTGACCATGGGAGGGAAGAATGTCTATGAAAATATTATTCACAAAGGGAGATGATCCTAATGATTAGCACCATTTCTATAAAGATTAAATTCTGCCTCCTGTGCTGCTGGATTATTTTTTTGTCATTTTAAGGTCAACTTAATTAACCTTGCTCTCCTTTGGCCATGCTGGACAATTGTTCACCCCAGCAGGACAGGAATTTGTAAGTTCAGTAGTTTATGTGGAGTCATTTGCATAATGGGACTTTTCTCTGCACAGGGAACCCTTCCTTCTTACCAGCAATTGTTAGAGCATAATCCTTTGCGAGTGTAAACTCTGCCACTGCACACAGTTTCTTTAGTGTTTTTTCTTTCGGTTATTCTGCTTTCAATACTGTCCCATAATCCCAGCTCTAGCTTGAAACTCGAGCTAGACAGGCTGAAAGTGAGTTCCCAGTTCTTGAAGTTATAAATGGCAAGGGCGTGCATTTTGTCAAAACTTAAATGTATTTGCATGGAAGTTTTTCCAATTCTGCTACTTATCCCCGATTTTGTCCATCTGCAATTACTCGGACAGAAGTCACAGCAATGTTGTATAGATTTCTAGGAAGTGCACACAGTCAGTAACTTAAAAACTGAGTACCATTAGAGCTTCTAAACCTCAGAAAACCCTATCCGATAACCTCTGTTGCCAAGTGATAGCCACTAAATATCTGGCATAATTAGACAAAAACTTAGATTCTGCTCATCCAAATATTTTGAGTTTATTACATCATTTCCCAGAGTTACAATGTGGTAACTATTAGATTTCTCCAGAACATACCCATTCTGTATAATTGAAACTTTATGTCCTTTGACCAACACTTCCTCTGCCCCCTCTAACCCATGAAATAATCACTTTCTTCTACATAAATTCATGGGTCTATATTCTACATGTAAGTGCAATACTTGAAATAAATACATTAGATACCTCAAGTAAATGTGTGTGCTGTGTGTGTGTGTATTTTCCATCATATCAAATAAAACCAGGAACAAAGTAAGAGACAATGATGAAAGTTAAAAAAAAAAAAAAACTAGAAAGATTTATTTCGTTCTGTCTTTGAAAAAGTGCTCTTCAACATTTGCAGTTTGTATAGGAAGGTTTCTAATGTAACCCCTAATATCCCTCCTCTCATAATCCTGTGACTGTGTGTAAATACTATAATCCCTTCTCAATGAATGTGCATGGACCACATGAAAAGGAAGAATGCCACTCTTTCCAATTACGTGTAACACTGTAGGAAAAGTGTGAAAACAGTTCAGAGGATGTGGTTAACTTCCTCTCCTGTTAATTTCAGGCTAACCAAAGGGGAGATTCTGTCCGATGAGCCTAACACTGTAAGAAGATCTTGATAAATGAGAGTGCTGCTCAACGCACCCCCGTGTCTGTGCTCTGTGCGCTATTACCCAGTACATGAGCTTCAGGCAAGGGAGCTGGAGGTTAAAATACACAGACACACACAGACAGAGAGACAGCGACACGGGTCATCCTTGAATTCCCCAAGAATGCCCCTTTTATTGTATTCAGGGGCAGATTATATAGAGATAGCCATGCCCCAGCCAAACCCACCAGAAACCACTCTCCTGCCATCAGGAACTCCTGAAGGTCTCCTGCTCAGAGAAGCTGTAGGTACTCAGATCAGGGGATTACAAGAAATTCAGGATCTGGGGTCTCACTGCTCCCAACATGAGAGCCAGGACTTGAAGCAGCATGATTTTTCTTTTTCTCTTTTGCTGAAGAAATATGCACCATGCAATCTAATGTTTCAAAGAAATGAGTTCTGCCAACAACCATAAGAGCTTGGAAGAGGATCTCAACACTCAAATGAGGCCAGGGTTCCAAATAGCACCTTTTATTTTTTTTAGTTGATGAGACCAGGTAAGACAAAGAAACTGTGAGTAACTATCTGGTGTTTTAAGTCAGTAAATTTATATTGATTTGTTATATGGAAAAGGTTAATGACTACAATTTGATATGTATGACACTCTAAAAAAAACAAGCATGTGCCCATATAACTCGAATGTCAGAGTGACTTTAGCACCAAGTTGTGGGCAAAGCTGAGATAATTATAGAGAATGTGTTACAGACTTGCCAATCACTTTGAACATGCCATTTATAGAATTATTAACCATAATGTTACATAAAAATGTATACCAAAGATATGAATAATGGAGATAGTTCTTATGGTGATGAAACTGTAGCAGAAATGTGTAGCAATAGGGACCTGGGGATGAAGAAATTGGATAAGTAATTAAAGGGACCTGCAAGCAAAGCAGGCGTCTACTGCCTGGGTTCTTGCTGCTCACAGTAAACCATGAGAGAGGATAGGAGAGTCACTAGAATGAACACCAAGCAATTTGGGGGGAAAAAACCTCTACAGACAGAAAACGATGGCAAAAGTCACAAATGGCAGTTGGACATGTGGCATGAAGAAGTGGCTGACTGTTCAACCTTTTACTAAAATTCCTGGAAGATCAAAAGGTCAGAACAGTCAGTCACACCAAAGGCCACATCATGGAGATGAAATGTGTGCCCCACAGATGTCCTCAATCAGTCCCGTGTGCCTCTAAGAACTTATGGTTTGTCCCAGGTCGTTACAACAGGAGCCAATGCTAGCGAAAGGATTATCTCGCAGAGTTTTGTAGTGTGGCCTTTCTTGAAATCTGTGTAAGAGTCTTGTTCACCAGAAAATACTTTCCATAGAAAATCTAACAACTTGGATTCAAAACATCAGAGAATAAAGAACTAAAGGATTCTAACCTTGTCAGATTGGAAGGGGATGCTTAGATCTCTCAGGGCGTGTGCCCTGAGAGACTCCAAGCCCTGAAGTCCATTAGCCCACCCTCCCTCCTGTTAGGCTGGGAGCCTAGGCCCCAGTCCCTGGCATCTATCTCAACCACCAGGCCTGGTCTGGACTTCAAATCCCAGCAGGCCAGTCCTGACCCCTCCCTGGGGGTGGGGTCAGGACCATCCCCCCAGGGTACTTAAGTGATCCCCCAAAAGAAGAACACGTGTTCCCCCTTTCTTCCTCCCGGGGGTTGCTTTTCTGCGGCTTCCCTTTTCCCCCTCGGGGCCACCTGAGAGTGCAGATCCGAGTCACGGCACCAATTGTTGTTCTTAAAAAAACAGGGTGTTCTTCTTAAAACACGGGGCACAGGACAGGTACACACGGCGGAACAAACACAGACATGACATGGCGGCTCCCACGTGGGTCCACTTTAATGGGGGAGGGGAACACAAAAGGGCGGGGAGGCGTGCAGGACACACAAGCAAAGGCGAACGAGAGAGAGAGCCTCGTGTGGCCCTGCCTTTTTAACAGGGAGTGCAAGGGTGTCTGGGAAGGATGTCCCATACCTGTGCGCAGGTGTGCGCACAGGTATCCATAGTCCAGGAGGAGTCTGGGAGTTGTAGTTTCCAAAGGAACAACATATTAAACCTGGATAATTCTTAATTCGGCTTGTTTTGATTTGGTTTGATTGGGAATTTTTGCGTCGTCAGAGAGCTCCAACAACTCCTTTGCTGTTTTATAATAATGCCTGTGTTTACCCAAGCCAAGTGCTGTTTCCTCATAAACTGCCCATTCTCTTTAAAGCCCAGATGTACATATTTTTCCCTCATCCCCACAATCCCCACAACCCCACTCCAAACTTCTTTCTCAAGGCCTTTTTTTTTCATCTTAACAAACTAACCAACCGTGTGAAGACTGAAGCTGAACATTAGCCAATGAGCAACACCCAAGCTGCTACATGAATTAGGGATAAAATCATGAGTCTTGCTTTTCAGCTCTGGGGAAGTAGTTACTTTTTTTGCAACATTAAAGTTTGATTTTCAGAGGTGTCTGAATTCTAATGCTGGTCTGCTGACTTAAGAGCCTTGTTTTGTTATTAGCAGGAGAAGGACAGAACCTTTTTTTTTTTTGTATAGTTAATGTCGCCTTTAAGATGTCTTGGGCTAATCAGATATAATGAAGAGAGTCAGTCATGTTTCCTTCAAAAAGTTTTATTATTTGTTTTTCACATTTACACACAGTCTCCTTTTAGAATTTAATATTCTGTGTTTCATGAGATGTTGTTAATGTTGATGATTTTTCAAGTGGATATATACAATTTATCCTGCACCATCTAATAAATACTGTATTTTATGATATTATGGAATCGTAATGTGCTTGTCATAAAATATTCCTTTGCTATAGATGCTTTTTAAAGAATATGCATGAGTTTACTTTTTTATGTTCACATCAATATAACTAATAACTATGGGTTATATGCAAATTGATAGGTGTTATAGAATCATCTCAAATATTGTTTTCTTTTATGAAACTTGGCTGTCACTGGTGTGTTACATTTTCAAATAAATATTAAAATCAGCTTGTCAACTTCCATGAATGATTCTGAGATTTTTTTATTAGCTTTGTATTGACCCTAAAATCAATATGGGGGTGCTTTATAACTTTATAATATTAAATTTTCCAATCAATGAAAACCCTCCATTTATTTAGATAAACTTAAATGATCTTGAGTGAGTGAGCAATGTCAGAAACATAGACAAACAGGCTGATATTTCCATTATGCCAGAGTTTACTGACTAACAATAAATTTCTAATGTATAGTGGTTTCAATGGCAAAAATTTGCTTGACAGTCTCCCTTTCTTTGATAGCCTGGATTAGGAAAACACAGACTCTTTAATTTCAATTCTTGATACTAATATTGACTCATAGAGCATATATTACACATAACAGTAAAAATATCTGTATATATTTACGCATATAGGTTATAGAATATTTGTGTAAATGATTAATGGACTGAAGTAGACCTCAAGAAGCATTGTGTGTGTGTGTGTGTCTGTGTGTGTAAAACAGCAAGTAAAGAAAGAAGAAATCATAAATTTGAAAGGGAGTTGGAGGAGGACAATGGAGGAAATGGAGGGAAGAAAGGGAAAGGTAGAAATGATATAAATATAAATATAGTACTCATGTATGAAGTTCTCAGAAAATATAGAAGCATGAGAAGCCATGAGAAACAGGGCAATGAATAGAAACATAAATAGATAAGGGGCCAAAGCTAGCTTCAGAAGAAGCTGGAGAAATGCTGGGGCTGATGGCCATAGAGTCAGGTTGCAGGGTCACAGATAAGCTGCAAAGTTGAACTCAGGTGCAGAGGCAAAAGAGTTGTTTCCAGTGCCGACCAGTGTACAGGCTAATGTATGGAAGGGAGGTCTAAATAGGAAAACGGGAAGATAAAAATTTAGGTAAGATGCTTTAACAATGGGGTCTGGGTGGTGAGATGACAGATCAGTGGAGTTGCCATAATTAGAGTGCTAGGTGTTCTTCTCTTGATGGGGCCAGATGAGGGAGGTTACTCATTCCTCTGTCTGCTGTGTCTGATGAGTTCTTGGTACTGTGATTTTCTGTTGTACATTGAATGTGCCCATGTCCTTGTATGGTGCCAATTTACTGTGAGAAATTATTGTGGATGCTTACCTTTGTATTTCCAGGAATAAGACATTTATCAGTGTGCTCTGTGAGTAGGGCTAGTCAGATGGTGTTGTCTGTATGTCCACCTAGGTAGAGCTATCCTTCATCCTCCAAACAGAATCAGTGCTGCTTATAAAACAGTCTCTCGGGGCAAAGCCCACACAGAATAACCACTGCTTTGCAAAATGTAGGGTAACTTAGAGCAGGGAACAACCTGATCTCAATATCTTACATAATTATTGACATCGAGCCTAGAGGTTTTTATGGTCTGCCTAACGTGTTCTGTAATTCTTAAACAGAGATCATAGTGCCCACTATAACAGCCTCATGCCAATCCTTTGTAGTGTTTCAAGGGCCAATGCCTTGAACATTCCTTAGCAATAATAATAAAGAATGGTTTGGCAGAGACAAAGGATTTTACAGAAATACTCTGAACATTTCGGCGTCAGATCCCCCCATTTCTTCTTTGTTAACTAGACCACTGTACTTAAAATGAAACCCTCTTCTGGGCTCACAGCTGGCACAGCAGACCCTGCTAATTGGACAGACTCAAGTGTGAAACTAAGTGCATGTGTTGTCATTTCCCCCAACAGTTTCTGGAAAATGTATTGCAGGTAAATCAGCAGGCATTAGCAAAGCTTTTGAGGCGGCACACAGAAGAACATGAAGACACTTGATAGATATGCTGCTCTGAAGAGCAAAGGAAGTATCTGCCTTTTGTAGGCATTACTGATGTCATGTAGATTTGTCATGCTGAAGGCAAACGGACTTTTCCCTTACGTGATTTTTTAATGTTTTGGTTGTTTTTGAATAATAGACTTTCTCATTTTCAATTCTTTCCCAGTATTTTCTCCTTCAACACCTTCTTCCTTTCTTTTTAATCTAAATGGAATATGAAATCTCTCCCATCACAACGGTCTAAATTGAAACTACCATCCATCTCATTAATTCCTCAGAAAAAAATTGCTCAAATACATGGCTAGTGATGAACTAAATAAATAATTGTTGTTTACTTATTTTGTTCCACAGTATGAAGCCTTGATATAAGCATAGGAAATCAGGCGATTGGAGAAAAGACAGAATTTATCAGAAATCTTCATGACTGATATAAATAAAGCAGGTTTGCAGAAAATACTTAAAACAAGGAGAATGACTCCAGAAAGAATGGTATGCTTGGTCCTTTAACTCTGACCCATGACTGAGAAGCTCACCAGCTTCTCAGGGTGAACTTTCTGATTATATTTTGCTAAAAGGGCATTATAAGCTACATTCTAAATTTCTGTCTCTTCACCCAGAGATTAGTATAGCTCCCAGTCTTCATCAGAGAAGTTTCTTGTAGTGAATGATGATTAACATGTAAATTCACCACCCATCAAAGAGTAAAGCAAGTGTCTATAAATGTGACAACTATATCATAGCCCCTTAAAATTTCACTTTCACTCCAGGTTCCTTGTCTCCTAGTATAATATAGATAATAAGGTATTATTTTCTATAATACAAGAAGCTGTGTTTCCATCTTGTACTTTGGGAGCTTAGTCTTGGGCTGCTATTGCTAATTATTCTTTGCTACCTACGAATATTCAGTCACCTTGTTTCTGTTATGTGTTTAGGAGGCTGAAATCTACAAATATCACCACATAACTTTGATAGTTTGGTGTTATTTGTATCAATAGGGGGTTAGTAGGTAGGAGCACAGAAAGGGTGGGTTTCATCACTCTTTACTTTGGGATACTATTTTTGAAGCACTTGCATTTCGTTATGGCCACAGTTTGTCACGGGTCCCTCTTTGATGGGTATAGCTTCCTTTAGAATTTCTGACATACGTCACCCCTTCTTACTGTTAGGGACATGCCAGATAGCAGCCTTCCACTCCTGTGAATTTCTGGGTGGCACATGATCCTGCTTATTCTGTGCATCTTCGTAAGAGATAATTTCTTGATTTGCCTTTGCTTAAATACTTTATGTTGGTTCTCCTACAAGGACTGTAACCAATAGGACCAAATCCCAAAGTTGAAAAATGGAAATCTGCCTTTTCTGGATTTTGATCCTGTAATCTGTATTATGTTAGGAGACAGAAAACCTTTAGTGAAGGAGGCACTTCTAGGTTTTAAGTTCTTTTACATAGCTTCTTTATTCTCTTTTTAGCAATAACTGACCTGTGTGATCTATGTATATGCATACCAACTTGAGACAATGGGAGATCAGAATGACCATGTTGAAGTGAGGACTTCCTTATCTTTCTGGAAAGAACATTGGTAAATAATTACACCCTCAGACACCAGTATCAAAACTCCTAGGTAAAGCAATCGTATCATTTTCTAAAAGTAGTAATATACCTTCTGATAAAAAAAATAGGCTCAGAAACAAAGACTGGTATGACTTATAACATAGCTCAGGACACTGGTCGACTCTTAGTGAGGATGAAAACTCCCGACTTGCACAGATGAGAGTCTCTTGGCTCTTCCCTGCTACTCTGAAACATTTTCTCTAGCTGCAAGAAGGAAGAGGAGCTTGGAAACAGACACAAAGGATGCCCTTTGGCAGTGCGTGAAATTTATGATAGCCTGGGTGAAACTGCTTTGAAACCCCAACATCGGTTAGAGAGAGAAGAGTCGACCTTAGAGAAAGAGCAGGAAGGAAGAGCTTTTGTACTGTTTTACACTGTCCAAGTATCACTCAGGCCAAAAGTCAGCCAAATTTCAGCACTATCAGTGACAAAGGTGAGGTTCTCAGTGAGCTGTAATAGGTAGTGGCAGATGAGAGTGACAGCAGAAATATTTGTGGCAGCTCTATGGCTTCTCAGCCCTGGATCCCTACCAAGCCCAGTTAGTTTGTTGGGTCTCATTTTCCTCACTTAGTCTGTGTTGTGTTTCTGTGACTTGTAATGAACAAAATACTGATGAACACAATGAAGATCTGGGAAAATAACGAACATGACTTTGGGAATTGATCACTAGACTAATAATGAGCTCATTAAATTGTCTTTATTTTGCTGGTAGAATGGCTTTGCCTTGTGAACTGGTTTTGATTTTTAGTCATTTGTTAGTTTGTAAAAACTATTAGACACATTCCTCTTGGCAATTATTATCAAAAATACATGCCATGTCTCAAAATATACATGAGATGTAAAACATTATTCCAATATTCTTAGGAATAGAGTTTTTATGAGGTTTTTTATTTTATAATTTTCCTGAAGAGATGAAATATCTTGTCTATGAAAACTTTCAAATCTGTGCCTAATTCTTTAATTCCAGGCCTTACAGTTGGTAACCAAATTCTGTCTTCCTGTGTGTCTCAATATCATGGCCCGAGTTTCTCCTTGCTGTAGCTATAACACTTTTACTTGGTAGGACACTCAGGAACTCTATGATAGTCAAATGCTGCTCATCACAATTAGCTTTTTGTCTTTTGTGCATGCCATGCCTCACTAACCTTGTATTGATTTTCATTCTTTCTCTTTCTACTTCCTCCTCTAATTCTGGAACTGGCTATTTTTATCTTTCTGTATTATTATCTATGCAATAAAATAAGCTTACTCATTTTATGATGTGTAGTCTTGTATTCCAATGGAGTCTGATAAAGCAAAACATATTGAGTCATTGTGACATATTGTCTCTGCTAAAGAAAGAAAGATAGCTTTTAGAATAAATTTTTATAAAAACTATCAGTTTTTTACCTATTTAGTTTATGAACTATATATGAATATTTATGATATATAAAATATGCTTTTTAAGAACCCATCAATTAGAATTATATCTGATATCAAGCAAAATATTCAATCTATAAACTCATTCAATGAGTTATTAAGTAAAGTGTTAGTGAGGAATAATAGAATATTATTAGGTTAATTAACCCCAAAGTTATTAGTTTGTCAGACTAAAATAAAGTTATAGTTAACAAAAGAAAACTGTTGAATGATTTTTATGTTCACATCTATGCCTACTTGGTATTGTTTTAGAATATGGTTGGTTAACAATCCATTTTCTGTTCTTCAGGCTTATAAGAGAGGTGTTGAATTATGTTTTTGTTTTCGTATGATTATAGTTCACGAGGGCAGATGGACAGCATGGTGAGCGGAACAGCTGAGACCTCATACATCAAAACTGACAATAGGCAGAAGGTACACCGGAGATGGCAAGAAAGTTTTAAGACCTCAAAGCCCACCGCAAGACACTCTTGCTCCATCAAGGTCCCATCTCCTAATTCTTCCCAAACAGTTCTACCAACCAAGGGCCAAGTAGTCAAACATATGAGCCATTTTCATTCAAACCCACCACAACAAATTATTCCCAATACTTCCATTCTTTCACGTCATCACATTTCCCAGGGAATCTGTTCATAGTCAGGAAAGGACACACGTTGAATATTTGTGCTCATCAGGGTTTCCCAAGAAGCAGGGTCAATACGTTTATGTGCGTATGTAGAGAATAAATTTATTGTAAGAATTGGCTGTCATGTTCCTCAGAGTTGATGATCCAGAGAAGTACAAATGGAGTCTGTCTATGTTAGGGTTTTTTATTGCTGTGAAAGGACACCATGACCATGGCAGCTCTTATAAATCAAAACATTTAATTGAGGTGGCTCGCTTTCAGTTTCAAAGCTTCAGTCCATTATTATCAGCATGGGGGGCATGTAGGCAGATGCAGTCTTGAAGCTGAGAGAACTGCATCATGACTCAGAAGCAACAGGAGGTTGAGTGTAACACTGAGGGGAGCTTGAGAAAAAGAGACATCAAAACCCACCACAAGGTGACATACTCCTTCTATAAAGGTCATACCTCTTTATTGTGCCACTCACTTTGGGGGCCATTTTCTTTCAAACCACTACACAGTCCCAGAACAAAAACAAGCAATAGATTTTTCAATCCCCTGCAAAAATATAAATGATTTTATCTTAAGGGGTTCAACTGATTGCATGAGGTTCACGCACTTTACAGAAGGCAATGCTTTATTCAAACTCTGTTGACTTCAGTGCGTATTTTACCCTAAATGATACAGCTATAGCTAGACTGGTTTAGAAACGGGCAATGTTTCTGGACACAGTAGCTATGTTGATACAAGAATTAGCCATCCCAGGGATCATGAAGTTTTTATTTTGCCCATTCAAGTTGATTATGCACTCTCTGTGCAGAACAGATGTTTAAATAGGACATTTCTCTGTCTGGTGCCTCCTAGATTCTTCAAATGCCCAGCAGGAACAACTGGCCACATCATCCACAGACTACGTAAAGCATTCTCTCTGCTGGCCTGCCTCTCTCAGCTCCTGACTTTATTTCAACATTTAATTGTTGTAGCTCTGTCTTAAATGAAACCTACTCTCCACTTGACTATCTTTTCCTCTTTCGAGGATCACTGGGGACAGGCTTTTAAGTGTTTATATAGTGCCTTCCTATTTCATGCTAGCATTTTAAGCATAGAAAGCATATGTGGAGTGAATTAGAGGCAAGATTTGCTCTCTCCTATTTCTGGCAAATTGCAAAAGAAGGGAGAGGGGCCAGGAGAAGGTTTTGGTCCCTGACAAAGAGCTGAAGGGCCTTGGGATGACTAGGATTGAAATGGAGTTAGATTAGGAGCACAAGTGGCCTAACTAGGTCAGTCTCCCAACCACAGAGGCCAGCTGGAGGAGCCCTGAGGAGGACCAATCTGTGATCTGTTGTATCTCACAGAGAACGAGAGAGAGGGACATAGAGGAGGTGTAGGCACCCAACAAGTAGCCTAAAGGTTATGGGTTTTGCACAAATTAAAAAATCTAATTGATGAAGAGATTTATTTCAGATTAGCTTTGATTACTACGTTGCTGAACATCTGTACATATCTTTTATATTAGAGTAAAATAGACATTAAAAACATTTCATCACCCGGCACCTTTACCTGCTGAGCCCTCTTGCTGGCCCATCAAGGTGTTTTCATACTCAGTGTTTGCTGATGCTCCCTTCCCTCCTCTTCCCATCTCCTTGCATCTGCCTATGTCCTTCCACCCTCAGTGTTCCCCCTTTGAATTCCCTATCATGTGCTTTCTATTACTGTCACCACACCCACCCTTTAAAGCTCCCCTTCCTCTTCTCCTCGGTCCCTTTCTAGTTTCCAGACCCTTACATCCACACAAATATACAAGCATAAATATTAGAAGCCAGCATCGGCACATGAGAGAGGGCGTGTGGGGCGTGTCATTCTGGGTATGGATAACATTACTTAAAACAATCGTTTGCAGTTCTATCCTTTCCTTGCAAAGTTCATAATTTCATTTTCTTTAATGGCTGAATAAAATTTCATTGTATATATGTGTCACAAAAAAAATAAAAACATTCTCATTTGATGTGGATCATTTGATCTATTTCTACAAATTGGGTATATCGAATGTCAACAGGACCCACAAATAAATTTTAAGGGCAGAAAACTTATATACATTTCTGATGCTATTTCATAAGCATCATTGTTAAATAAAATTATATTGAAAGAAAATAGATTAAAGTTTTCATCAGAGTCTTTGCAATACAAACTCACCAAAGTGTGTGTGTGTGTATACACGTACATTCCACCCTAAAAGTCTCACACTTGCTTGAAGATTGAATTTGATACCCTATGTTATCCACTAACAATGTATGTTACATATTCATTTTCACAATGTTCACAAGGAATTCAGGAATTTATTGTGATATCTTTTATTAAAAGCACCCATTCTTGTACTAATAACTACCTTTTTTTTTTTACCAGCCAGTCAAAAAAGGTTGTCATATCATTGAAATTCCTTGCAGGAACTCAATGTACAAAATGCCCTTGATATTTATTGAATTGCTTTGAATGCTAGGATCCTGTGTGAAAAGTCTCAAAACATACCGACCAAGCTGTCTTTTTCCTACCCAGGTAGAATTTAACAATACTTCATCTGGACATGGTATGATGATTAAAGTAATTAAAGATTACTTTTTAAAGGGACAGAACACTATCTAATCCATCAATAATAACTAGTTGAGAATTACTTTATAAGAATAAGCCCTTGTAATCAATTGTTTAATCTAGGTATGCCAAAAATCCTTAAAAGAAAATTGATTTACAATTGAGTAAAGTTTTATGCAGACTTAAAATATTTTCTTTTATTAAAAAATATTTATTTATTTATTATGTATACAGTATTCTGTCTGTGTGTATGCCTGCTGGCCAGAAGAGGTCGCCAGACCCCATTACAGATGGTTGTGAGCCACCATGTGGTTGCTGGAAATTGAACTCAGAACCTTGGTAGAGCAGGCAATGCTCTTAATCTCTGAGCCATCTCTCCAGCCCCCTTAAAATATTTTCTTAACACCTTTTGTGTATCTATAAAACCAAGTGCTGGATTATGATTTCTTTTTATTAATTTAAGCCCTTATAAATAGGAAGCAAAAATTAATCTGTCAATTGCCTATTAGGTAGCATGGCTGAAGGCACTCTGGGACATTTATTAAATAATGTTTGGTGGTTTCTAGCTGGAAATAAAGAGAAAATGAGTAATATATAAGTCAGTAATTTGAGGCTTTAATATTTTTTATGGAAAGTAAACAAATTGAATAAAGAGTGAGCGTGTTTGTATGTTGTTACAGAAATGTTTATAAGGCATTTTTGTATTTCCTAGTCCCTTTTCTGTTATTGTAATTACACCATTTTACAGTTGAAGAGGCAGACCTTGTAAGATGTTGTAATTTTAAGACCCGTGATCTGTGTTTGTCATAATAAATGGGAATATTATATTTAATTACACAAATCCACTATTGTTCCACAGCATGGGAAAGTGACAGACAGCATTAGCATTAGGAAGGCTACAGAGACAGGGAAAGAAGAGAACAGTCCTTAGTTTAAAGTTTTGAATGCTTTCTATGGATCCATGGAGGTACGATGTTTACTAAATATAAGTCAACGAGCAGATACTCATGTTTAGGAAATTCCAAATTATTCATAAATTTCATTAAAAAAGAGAATGGAGAATAAACACTCCCATGTCAAATTGGTCTTGGAATTATTGCCTGTGATGGTTTTCTCACTTGCTACAGAAAAGATGGAGCTTGCTTCTGTAGAATGAACTTAGAAAAGGAAATTTGTAAAATTTAGAAGCCTAATCTATTACTGTGGCTTAACCAGCCTATAAAACTCCCTTCTTTGTTGTAGGAGACTACTTGTTTGTTTCCTGGTTGCCCAGACTCTCAAAATAACCATACAAAAACTGTATTAATTAAATCACTTCTTGGCCAATCACTATAGCATATTTCTATCAAATTTTTACATATTAAATTAACCCATTTCTATTAATCTGTGTAATTGCCATGAGGCTGTGGCTTACCAGGTAATGTTACAGTGTCTGTCTCTAGTGGGGCTCCATGGCTTCTCCTTGACTCTACCTTCTTTCTCCCAGCATTCAGTTTAGTTTTCGCCTCCTAGCTCTATTCTGCTAAGCCACTGGCTGAAACAGCTTTTTTATTCATTAACCAATAAAAGCAACATATGAAACATATACAAAAGGACTTCCCATACCACTTCCTTGCAATAGAGTTCAGTTACTTCGAGTCCTGGAAAACCACAGAACAGTCTATTTCTCGATCTCAGCAACTTTTAACTAACTTAACAGGGTGGCCATGAGCAGCTTCATCCCATGGAGTTCTTTACCTTTGCATTAGTGTATAACACATTCTTAAGGAATTAGATATTTTTAACTTGTATGATACATTGTATTATTCAAAACTAAATGTTTTAATAAATTCATAGTATTAAAGCATAAACTATTTTTAAAAAGTCCCCACATAAACACAATAGGATTGTGAAATATATAGCAAAATCAATCAACCCTTTATAATGTATAAGAAAAAAGCACATAAAGTATAAGACACTACTACACACAATTAATATGTAAAACTTGAGGCCTCACTACAGGTGGCTAATGATAAGAAAAATTAATGTATTTTGCATAATTATAAAATCACATCCTTTTTGGAAGGGAAACAGTATTCTTGTTCATTCATTTGTAGATAGGTGAAATTTCTTTCAAAACATTTCTTGGGATTCAACTGTTATCTAAAAATACTTGAAAGAGAATAACTGTAAAGGTTCTTAAGCTAAGATGTCAATATTGGCAGGCAGGTATAAGTTAATCAAATTAATTAAAAATATTTTAAATAATTCCAGGAGCTCTGACAAATATGACTAAGATTATAGGTGAGAGTATAATGTCTCATCAACAATCCAGATTAACACAACTGATACATTAACAATTGAAACAAAAATTTTCTTTAAAATATGAGAACTATATAGCAGGTATTTGAGAGATTCAGTGTGACCCCAGAGGAAAGACACATACACTCATGTCCTTTGAGTTTAGAGTACTTCCATTGTCAAAAGCTCTGCGTGCTTGGAGGATAGAGTTCATGCTTCTCTTGATTTTCTGTTGATTCCTACTAACCAGAGTCATCAGCCGCCTGAAGAGATCGCAACACAACTGTCTGTTTTGTCTGCTGGGGAGATTGCTATGGATCATTCCAGGGGCCACAGATCTGTGTAGAGATGAGTGGGCAGCATCCTAAAAAACAACAGCAATTCCTCGGCTGGGAGGCAGACAACCATCAAATCACCCAGCACTGAGATGTGTTTCTAACAGATCCAATTGAAACAATGAGAAAGGCCATTAGATTAAAGAATAAAATATTTTGAATGCATTATTTCTGTTCAGGAAAATGTAATAATAGTAATTCCAAAATAAACCCTTCACCATTTCCACTTCCCCTTTCTAGTAATATTAAAAAATTAGCCATATGTTAAAATTGTAATTTTAGATCATGAAAAATTAAAGACCTTTTTCAATACCAGAACAACTTACAAATACCAAAGCAACTTACAGAATAAAGCTATGTAGAAATAGGAGCAGCAGGCTGCGTCCCCGGCACTCGGCCGCCCACATGGCTGGCTCTAGCTTATGCCCCGAAATAATTACACGGAAACTGTATTCTTCTAAACACCGCTTGGCCCATTATATCTAGCCTTTTCTCGGCTAACTCTTGGACCTGGACTAGCCCATTTCTAATAATCTGCTGTAGCCCACGAGCTGGCTTACCAGGAATGATCTTAACCTGCGTCTGCCTGGAGTGGGAGAATCATGGTGACTCCCTGATTCAGCTTCTTTCTCCCAGCATTCTGTTCTGTTTACTCCACCCACCTAAGGGTTGGCCTATCAAGGGGCCTAGGCAGTTTCTTTATTCCTTAACCAATGAAATCAACAGATTGATATATGACACTCCCACATCAAAGCTATATTTATTCCCTTAGCTATAATTAGCTTTATCATTACTATGCTTTGCATATTATATTTGAAATTGATTTCTCAAATCATACAGCATCCAAAGAATTTTGAGTAACAGATACATCAAAAATAATAGGCTTACAAATTTCAAGTGACTGAAAACCTTTTTAGTTTTCTGCTAATCAATGTAAAGATCACAGAACACCAACCACAGTAGTTCCTAAACATGAATTCATATCAGCATCTTCTAGCTGGCCATGTCAGGACAATATTTTGAGCTTCATTTCAAGCATGTGATTTAAAATGATCTAGGTTTGAAACAAATATGCATTTCCTAAAAGTTCCAAGTTGGTATAGATGTGACTTCACATGGGTCACATTTTGGGAAAAATTAGCACTCTGATGGACAAACAGAAGGAAGTTGAAAACCTTATTCCTGGAGAAAGATGGTGAATTAGAGTTAGCATTTTTCTGCACCTCCATATATCTGCAACAATAGGCCAGGCTCATGCCTTGAGGGAGAGAGCAATAATGTAGAAAGCCACAGTAGCAGAATGGTGAACAGTCGACAATTTGAGATGAGGTGAAATTAAGAAGTATTGATCTTTAATTTTTTGTTTTTTAAAATTATTTTTTAAATTTTATTTTATATACCTACAACAGTTTCCCCTCCCTCCTTCCTACTTCCCATCTACTTCCTTCCATTCCTCCTCTGTCTCCATTCAGAAAGGGGCAGGCCTCCCATGAGCTTCAACAAAGCATAGCACATCAAGTTGAGGCAGAACAGAGGGCTGATCTCCAAAATATGTAAAGAACTCAAGGAACTAGACAACAAAATACCATAAAATCTGATTTAAAAAATGGGGGGCAGATATAAACAGAGTACTCCACATTTTTATAATCAGGAATTCTACAAAAATTATTTCTAGCTGGGCAGTGGTGGCGTGCCTTTAATCTCAGCACTCAGAAGGCAGAAGCTGGCAGATGTCTGGGAATTCAAGGCTAGTTCTGTACAAGAGCTAGTTCAGGGACAGCTAGGGCTGTTACACAGAGAAATTCTGTCTTGGGAAAAAATAGTAATTCTAGTGGGGAAAATCATGGCAATCTGAAGAGCAGGAAGGCACACAGAGGATGGGGACACAGCTTGCTTGCTATGTCATGGTGAAAATTATTCTAAGAATAATTTCTAAGTAAATGTATTACTTTTTTGTTTATTCTATAATTATTTGAACTTTTTTCTATATCATATTATTAAAACCATTTTTATTGAACTTGTAGTTATTTTTCTACTCAAAATCCACTGCTTTGACTTTGAATTCCTGTTTTTGTTATTGTGGTCTTTGTTCCATTCGCTGAGTATTCATAGACTTTGAGAAATCAAAAGAAAGTTGGTGACTGAAAACATCCTTTTATAAAACTAGGTGTACACCGCCCCCAAGTTTCCAAATTATATCAGGAAAACACAATGATATCAAAAGGAAAGTCAATGTGATCTCCCTAAAGTTATGGCTCTTTAACACCTACATCTGAGTTATTTGACAAATTTGAAATGTCAGACACCAAAAATGTCTACTTCAAAGAGGATTCTAGTAAATAGATAAATGAAGTAAAAAAAAGTCAATTCAAACCTAAGTGATAAATTCATTAACTTTGATGGGAATTGTCAAGTGATAGAAAATTTAAAATAATAGAAGCAATTTAAAAAAATAGACTCAATAAATCAAAATTTAAAATTACTAGAAATTGTCACCAATAATTAGACCAAATAAAAGAAGAATTAAGAGCGACTAGAGTATGACTATAAGGTTTGAAAACAGAAAATAACTTTAAAATATTTTATACATAATCTGGAAATAGAAGCATAAATTATAGATTTTATTGTTTTTCTTAATCTTAAAAATATGTTGATCCAATTATTCATAATATTTATTCAATTCTATGTATGAACTCTGTCCCACTCTCCTTAATAGTGACAGGAATTTGGGTGTTGGAGGCATGATTTATTGGTTAAGAGCAGAAGATCTGGGTTCAGTTCCCGGAAACATCAGGCAGATCACAAACCCCTGTAAAGCAAATTCCAAGGGATCCATTGCCTTCTTCTGGATTCCATGATCACTGCACTCACAGATGCTTAGGTATATGAACATATAAAATGAATAGACAGATCTTAAAAATGTGAAAGAAAGTGAATATTTCAGTATTGCTATTTTATCACATGTAAAAAAATTCAAATTGTACTATAAAAATATAAGTTGATATAAAAACGTACAGTCCTGGTATTAAACACCAGTGATACAAGACATCTATAAAATCATAAGGACTTCACAGAGAGAAATCTGGCAGTCATGAAACCAAACCCAAGATCACTGTGAATAAAATATGTGCTTATTAAATAATACAATATTAGTTTGATTACTAAATAAGTTATTAAAAGAAGTATTACATATTCATATATATGTATGCATATATTGTCTCTCCTGCATTGCCTATCTGCATTTATCTCATATATCCATCTATATACCCATCAACCTGATATCTATCTATAAATCATATATCTATCCACTTCCTCTTGACTTAATGATTGGGATACGTTTCAGTTATATATTGTAAGTAAAAAGTACTGTAAGTTTGAGAGATAGAGGCTGGAAAGGTGGCTCAGCAGTTAAGTTTCTTGATGATCTTTGAGAGAACCAGAGTTCAGTTCAGAGAATTCATACTGGGTGACTCATAACTGCCTATAACCCAGCTCCAGGAGACTGATGCCATTTTCTGGCCCTATAGGCACAAATGCACAGGTGGCATATATACACATGCAGATATACCACATTCCATAATAACAAAGAAATCCTTTAATCAAAAATTAAAGGCCACTTAATAGTACACCCAATTTACTTAGCATCATTGTAAGCAGAGACTGCTCTTTCATTTCCTGGCTACTCAGGTTCGAATAATCACACAGAATCTATATTAATTACAATACAACACTGTTTGGCCTATTGCTTATGTATATTCCTAACTAGTTCTTATATCTTAAATTAACCCATTTCCATTGTTTTATATTTTACCATGAGACTTGTAGGTTTTTACCTCCTGCTTCTTGGGCAGCTACATGGTTCCTGCCTCCTTTGGCAGCTGCATGGCATCTCCCTGACTCTGCCTTCTCTCTCTCTCTCTCTCTCTCTCTCTCTCTCTCTCTCTCTCTCTCTCCCTCTCTCTCTTCTGATTTCCTACCTGGTTTTACTCTGCTAAGCCATGGTCTAAGCTTTATTCATCAATCATGGTGTAGGAGGCCCTTCTGTATTTGTGTTTCTGTATTTATGTTGCTTCCATTGGTTATTAAAGAAACTGCCTTGGCCTAGTTGATAGGGCAGAACTCAGGTAGGCGGGGAAGACAGAACAGAATTCTGGGAGGAAGAAAGCAGAGACAGGCAGACGCCATAAATCTCCGGCCTGAGACAGAGGTAGGTTAGAATCTTGCTGGTAATCCGCAGTCACGTGATGATACACAGATTTAATAGAAATGGGTTAATCAAGATGTGAGAGTTAGCCAATAAGAGGCTAGAACTAATGGGTCAGGCAATAATTGAATTAATACAATTTCTGTGTGATTATTTTGGGTGTAAGCTAGCCGCGCGGCCTGGACAAACAAGAGGCCCTGCTCCTTATACTATACAATCAATAAAGCAACACATATACAGAAGGACATTCCACATCACATCATAGTTTAGCAAAATAATACACTGCACAGTGTTGATGGTTTACCTTCTCATTATATGGCTGATTCAGTGCATGGCTGCCACTAGTGCCTCACATCTCAAAAGAGCATCTTACTACATATTTTTATCCCAGAAAAAAAGCAAATTCAAAGTATGGTTTCTACTAATTATTTACTGGGTTTTTTTTGCTCTCATATAATTAAAAATGTTGCATGTCAAAACAAGAGGAACATCATCTATATGATGTATGTGCTTATACATATACATGCACACATAAAAATAAATATACATATATATCAATGCATACATATGATTAGAATAAACAATTGCTTCTGCAAATTAATTTGTTCTTTCTATTTTTAAATTAGCTATTAAATGAGGGGTGAAGCTAATACATTAAAAGCACTTTATCATTACTGTCACTTATGAACTTTCCTTGTGTTTTTTGTTTGTTTTTCTTGCTTTTTGTTTTTCGAGACAGGGTATTTCTGTGAAACAGTCCTGCCTGTCTGGAACTCATTCTGTAGACCAGGCCGACCTTATAGTCACAGAGATCTGCATGCCTCTGCATCCCAATTGATGGGATAAAACGTGTATGCCAACCATGCCTGGTGAGTGTTTATTATTGAAATTCCTAATTTTGATAAATGTTAATTAGTGTTTACATATTATTTACTATCATCATGAACATCCACAGATATATGCTTTTCAGTGTTTTATATCAACAGCGAATTCCTTATATAAGCTATATATACTTGGCTTTGCTGCAGATTCATTGGTGGAAATATCTTCTCTTTCTTTATGTCATGGGAAGAATTAACTATCTTGCCCCTGGGTGCTTAAAACATAGAAATGTTTTAAGATTTTTATACACACACATACCTTTCTCTCTATGTTCTCTTTATGTTCATATTCCTGGATTATTATAAATACTTGAAGAATATGCAAATATATATAAATCTTTAAACTTGGGTTTATTGTTTGCTTAATCTAATAAATATAAATTAAATTTAGTTATTTTAAATTAAGTATGACAGGCTTATTGGCATTCATT
Source organism: Microtus ochrogaster (assembly GCF_000317375.1). Lineage (NCBI taxonomy): Eukaryota > Metazoa > Chordata > Mammalia > Rodentia > Cricetidae > Microtus > Microtus ochrogaster. Next base: position 45,851,986 of record NC_022031.1, on the reverse strand, counting down.
TTGCTTGGAGAAGTATGCTATTTTGCTTCCTTTTCTGTGACTAATACAACCATATCACAGATTCTTATCAAGAGAGGTTCATGCTGGCCTACAGTTCAGGAGGTGCAAAAGCTGATGGGCTGTATAAAAATGGCCTTTTACAGACATGGTTTGTAGGCAATGGCAGGTATTATATGTAACGATGTAGAGAGCATGAATTGTTATTATCCTCCCCTCCCATCTTATAAAGTTACTAGGATTCAGCCATGATTACTAATGCCCAGTGTTTCAACCTGCATCCTAATGACTAAACCTCTTTCTAGACAGTTTCCAACATTTCCACCTCTATCAATAATGAGGTGAAGTTTCAACATTGATAGTAAAATACCTTCCATTGGAAATTAAGTCCCTACTTGAGTTTTGCAGGGACATGCTGTTTCCAATTATAGCAGACTACATCAGCTAAGTGATTTTTAACCTCAGATTGACTTCTGACTTCATCAAATAGCATCTGTGATCTGCAACACTGAATGTGATCAGTTGACCAGTTGCTTTGACTTTTTCTGTAAATAGAGAAGATGTTCATAGCCATCTGTCTCAGAGTTGCTGTGAGGATTAGCTAAGCTAACAACATAGTATGTTTAGTGTCAGTACTGAGACAAACAGGGCTTGAAATATAAGTCAAGTGTAAGCATAAACTATCTCACTTCCCTTCTGGAAAACAGTTCTATTTTGTGAATATCGCTTATTCTCTCCACAGATTTCATTTTTCTCAATCTGTTGATGACTCGAATTGTTTTTTATTCAAGCCTGTAACTTTTTCTCCAGTTTGAATTTTTACTGAATCCCAATTGCTGTTCCAGACTTCCTTTAAAGTTCTTAGTTTGGTAATTGTGAATTTCATTTGTATCTTCACATTCCAGCCTTTTCCCCCTTTGATACTTTGCTTTCATTTCAAAGTATCTGTATTCTCTGAAGTCTAATTTATTGCATGAATATTATATTTCTTCTATTTAAAATTACTTTTCAATGACTGTTTCAACATGATGAAATTGAGATGGTGCCTACCTAGAGCCTTCACCCCTATAGACTAGTGTTTATACGGTACTGGAAGGTGCTCTGCATGATACCAAAGGAGAAAGATCAACACCAACACAGCTACAAACAACACAGTTTCTCTTCATTTAATTTTATGTGGCCAATCAGCTTACTGCATATTGCTTTTATTATGTTTATGGATATCCCTTGAGGTATAGAAAACAACTTTCTGAACAGAACACCAATAGCACAGGCACTAATATCAACAATTAATAAATGGAACCTCATGAAATTGAAAAGTTTCTGTAAAGCAAAGAACACCATCAATAGGATAAAATGGCAGACTACAGAACAGGAAAAGATCTTCTCTAACCCCACATCTGACAGAGAGTTGATTTCTAAAACTATATGAAGAACTCAAAAACTAGATATCAACAAACCAAATAATCCAATTACAAATTGGGTATATAGCTAAACAGAATTCTCAAAAGACAAATCTCAAATGGCCAAGAAACACTTAAGAAAATGTTAAACATCCTTAACCATCAAGGAAATTCAAATCATAAAGACCCTGAGACTCCATCTTAAACTTCTAAGTTCTAAAACCTAAGTGACAGTTTATGCTGGAGAGGATGTAGAGCAAGAGGAATGCTTGTACATTACTGGTGAAAATCACTTCGGAAGTCAACATGACTGTTTCTCAGAAAACTGGGAATCAACCTACTATGGGACCTGGCTATACTACTCTTGGGCATATACCCAAAAGATTCTCAATCATACCACAGAAACACTTGTTCAACTATGTTCACGGCAGCTTTATTTGTAATAGCCAGAGCTGGATACAACCTAGATGTCCTTCAACCAAGGAATGGCTAAAGAAAATATGGTAAATTTATACAGTGGAGCATTACTCAGCTGTTAAAAACAAGTACACCAGGAAATCTGGAGGCAAATAAATGGAACTGTGGTGTAGGAAGTTCTTTTGTCTATGTGTTGCTTTCATTGGTTAATAAAGAAACTACCTTGGCCTGTTGAAAGGAGTCAGAGTTAGAGAGATGCCATGGATCCGTGGCCATAGATAGACCTGCTGAATCTTTGCCATTAAGCCACTGCCATGTGGCAGTATACAGATAAATAGAACTGGGTTAAATTAAGATGTACGAGTTAGCCAATAAGAAACTAGACTAATGGGCCAAGCAATGTTTTAGTTATACAGTTTCTGTTTAATTATTTCAGTTTTGGGTGGCTGGTAAGAACAAGTGGGCCCTCCTCCTACAAGAACTGGAAAAAATGTATCCTGAATGGGGTAACCCAGACCAAGAGTGACAAACATGGTATATACTCAGTAATAAGTGACTATTAGCTATAAAATAAAAGATAACTATGTTATAATCCACAGACGCAGAGAGAGTAGGTAACAAGGAGGGTGTGTGAGTGTATTGATGGCAGGTGGGGTAGTGCACAGGAGCAATCAGGTTCATTGGGGGGCAGGGGGTAGAGTACTGAAAGAGACTACAAGAAAGGGGGGGCGTTTAGGGGTCAGGTAAAAACCTGGCACAGGGAATATCCCTGGAATCTGCAAGGATAACCCCAGCTAAGACTTTTAGCAATAGGGGATATGTAGCCTCAACTGACCATCTCCTGTGACCATATTGGTGCCTAGCTTAATTGTTATCAGGAGCTTCATCCACAACTGATAGAAACATGAAGAGCCACAGCCAAACATTAGGCATAGTGTGGTTCCCCACTATCCTGCAGAAGATGGGGATAAAGCATTGTAGGAGCTAGAGGGGTCAAGAGCACCACAAGAAAACAGAAAACTTACAGAATAAACTAACTGGAATCATAGGGACTCACAGAGATGGAATTAACAACCAGGGAGCCTACATGGGACTGACCTAGGCCCTCTGCATTTATGTTACTGTTATGTAGCTTGGTCCTCACGTGGGACTCTTAACAATGGGATCAGAAGCTGTCTCCAACTCTTTTACTGGGTTTTGGGACTCTATTCCTTATATGTGGTTATTGTGCCCAGCCTTAATACAAGGGGGGTGCTTAGTTTTACTGCAACCATGTTTTGTTGATACTTATGGGAGATCTACCCTTTCCTAAACAGAAATGGAGGACGAGTGGATTAGGGATAGAAACAGAAGGGTGGTGGTGAGAAACTGGGAAAAAAGGAAGGTGGGGAAACTGTGGTCAGTATACAAAATAAAAATAAATAGAATGAAGTGAGATCAGGTGTCGAGATAATGTTTCCAGAGCAGGGGTAGGGAAGTGTTAGTTCCGCCATTTCTGTTCTTTCATTTTGTATTTGGAGATGGCACACATGGATACTACCTGCATGCTCACTGAAGGATGCACATCTATAGTCTTTAACTTTGCATCGACTCTGTGTTTGCCCTCTGTTGCTCTATGTCTCATTGCAATAAAGAGGAGAAAAGAATGATAAAAATAACCACAGCTCTTCAGCGTCTTTACTCCTGGTTCATTTAGAGATGCCTGAGAAAGCTTCTTTTGGATGGCAAGATTGGAGTTTTCTGTGCCCCAGGAAAGATAATCACTGCACAAACCACAGACTATTCCACAGATCAGTGGGAGACAAATCAAGCTGTAGTTTCAAGTTTTGAGTGTCTTTCTCAGCATATTTTGGATAATTTATCAGCAGATATAGAGAGTAGTTTTAGCTGAATTCTTTTACCAAAGATAGGTACATAATGGGTATTTTTGTCCATTTATTCAAACTTTTTCTCGCACACCTTGTGTGTGGTAATCCCTTAGTCATTATGCATACAAAATATTTTGGCAAACTCAAATTACTTTATGTCTTAGTCTTTGTTTTGTTTCTGTTTGGAATATTTTATATACCTTCTTCTTGATTGACTCAGAATATTTTTAGTGCAACTCATCCATTATAATTAGTAGGAATTATAGTAAGACTTAATCTTTTGTCTCTAACTACTTGATAGAATTTTATCAGTAGTATCTGCTGAGTGATTCCTGTCACTTTTTACCCACATATGTTCAGGTGCAACTGAGAAAATCTGAAATAAAGTTGCTGTTGTCTTTAGTGTCTTTCTTAACCTTTGACTAGGACAAGCCTGGGAAAGAATATAAAGATGCTGCACATTCTAGAAATGTAATTATCTTTCTTTAAACTCTTACCTAGTTGTGTTAGTGTTCCACTTCAGCTTTATTTGCATTGTGTGTGAGTGTCCTGTGCACACATTCACATGTGTGTTATGACCCACATGTGGAGAATCACATAGCTTCTAATATGTGCACCTAGGAGTCGAATTGACATTGTCTGGCTTAACTTCACTGACTGAGACATCTCAGAGGCCTGGCTTCCTTTCCTGTTCTCTAAGTGCATTTTGATACGGCTTCCTAGTCCTCTAACCATTTATGAAGAATTACATCTCTATGGTATTTTAAAAATTAGAATATAGGAATTCTAAAAATCAAGTTTATTCAAAAGAAATATAGTGCAAGGGACAAATATCAGCCACACATGAGATTCATGTTCTTGAATGCTTCTCAAATATATCTAACATATATACTTGATGTAAAACACATTTAGAATACATTGCACTTTCTTATGAATTTTTGTATTTCACACATAGACCGTATCTCAAATTAACCACAGGTCAAGTGCTTAATGTCCGCATTTGGGTGATAGCTACCATATTAGGTGGTGAAAATTAATGGCTTACTTAGGAAAGGAAAAGGAATTCATGTGCTGGAAACCAGGCATGCTTCCTTTCCATCTGTGATACTGCTAATGTTTACTTTCTCTTTCAAGAAATATATCCCCAAATTAATGATGGATTTTTTTTTCTGGAGATAAACACGACTGAAAGAAATAAAGTACAACAAAGTGAAGTCAAATAAAATGATGAAGCAGCTTTTAGGGCTTTGGGGTTCTGTCGTCTGAGGAGGATGTGTCTGAGGATGAGCGCTACAGTGCTGAGTTCCTGAGACGGCTTACATTCACCTGGGAACATCACGGTCCGCTTTCCTTAAAGTGCTTGCTTTTCCTTGGTGTGCAGTCCCCGCTCTGATTAGTGAAGGTTTCTTTTTGGTTCTGTCAGTTAATTAATCAATACACTCACTTTCGAGGTCTATTGTATTTATGTTTTCATCGGTTCTTTAGTGAGTGGCTCCAAAGAAAACAAGGCTGACAAACAGCAACAGCTGATAAAATACTACCACCGTGTCTTGAAAAACTCAGCATTCACTCTTTAAAAAATAGAAAACTTACTGTACCCAAAGCAAGATAACTTGTGACTATATGTTTCTATCAAATTTCATGACAATATACTGACAACATTTGACAGACTCCTTTTCAAGCTAAATACATAGGTTGCCTTTGGTTCAATCTGTAGAGCATATGCTTCCCAACATTATCTGAGTGGGCTTACATAACTGTCTTTAAATATCTTTCTCTTTTTTTAGCAAAAAATTTAAACATCTTGTTCATCTTATATTCATTATGTTTCTCCATAGAGGAAGTAATCTTTAGGGAATTTTTTCTCAATAAAATGCATTAATATGCAGCAAAAGAAGCAATTAATTCAATGAATTAATCATGCCATTATGTTTAGGACTCAGACCTGTTATATCAGTTCTTTGATGGGAACTACCATGGGGAGCAATCTATCTTATCTGTCACTAAGACAGATTTTTATTAAAAATTAAAAGTCTCCAACCTATAATAAAGCTAAAGATCAAAGACATGTCTAATAATATTTTATTCACATTGCAGCTGTGCTTTGGCCTTTAAATATTTTACCAGATTACTATTGTGCCATTTTAAGTTATCAAAACCTATTTGAGGCTCAAATCCCTGCAGAGAAACAATTCACAAATAGTGGTTTATGCTTTAGACTTTTGCTACCAAATGTTTCAAAGCAGGATATTTTCTTAATAACTACAGTGATGTGCTTGGCAAGGCGATCAAAAATGATGTCCTATAAAAAAATGCAGCAGCAATTTTAATGCCCATAAAACAAACGCAAAACTGTATTGGGTCTCAAATAAGAGGCCAGAGAAAATAACAGAGGTGTGATCTTATTAGACAACACAAGATTAATTTGCAACTCTGTCTTAACGAAAGAGTGTGCCCCAGAGAGTAGTGAATTATCAATCTCTTGTCTTCACGGTACAAGCTGTACAGAGAACTGAAAAATGTACGTGATAACAACTGGCTGTTTCCTTACCTTTTAAATACAAGTTAATCATCTCTTGAGAGTCACAGTGTTTCAGGGTGGTGGATGAGTCATGAATTCAATGAATGCCACACAATTTGCAGAGCTGTTGACTGAATAAAACAGTATCTTTATTCCAAAGAGTTTAAAGCAGGTAAGGCAGGCAAACTGGACATAGAAATTAAAGTATGTTTCCAGACAACCAAGCCTTTAATATTAGAAAGATAGAGTACCAGTACAGTATTTCCTAAGTATGTATTAGCCTATTTTGCGTCTTCTTTTCATGTGAAATAGGAGCATGAAGAAATAATAGAGAATGAATACAAGCTTTCCCAAAAGGCATTAAAAAAATCTTCATAGTGGACACTCTATAACCTGAGTTTTGAAGAAGCACTTGAAACAATGGCAACAGCTAAAGCTTTAAACATCTGGATGGAGAGTGTCTAGAGATAAGAAATTGCGTGTCGAACTAGAAATAAGTAAATAAGTGACAGGAATAGTGTATGGGACAGGCTATGAGTGGAACATCCCGATCACCAGATATGAACCAAAGACCTCATTAAAGAAAGGTATTGAGTTGACAATATGGAAATTCCAGCTTTAGATTTTAGGACAGTAAATTTTAGGTGTCAACTTGTCTGGGTTGTTACCTTAGATGACTGTAAAAATATCATGTCTGCATGTTACTGTGTCTTGGGGCCCATGTTTTCAGGAATCATGTTTAAGTGACATTTCTTGGAGTCGCACTCAATTTATTTGCTCATACTTGGAGGGAGGGGCCTTTTTGGTTTTTCCCCTGTAGATGTCATATAATGGAGCATATAATGGAGTTTATTGGTTTCTGGAGCTACATAAGCTAGTTCCCAAAGAAGATTCTCTCTCTCTCTCTCTCTCTCTCTCTCTCTCTCTCTCTCTCTCTCTCTTCTCTCCTTCCAATGTGTTATCTCTTTTTTTTTACTTTCTCATCCCCCTTCATCTTCTTCCACCTTGCCACCATATTCCCTTCTTTGTTCATATATGCATATACAATCTAACTATCTATATATCTGTGTATTTATATATCTATATCTGTATCTCATCTATCTATCTACGTATCTAGCTTTCTATTTTTTTTCCAATCAGCCACCCTTTGGTTCTGTTTCTTTGCAGCCTAACACTCAAGCATTGCATATAAGCCTCACAAAAAGAATTTCTCTATATAATTTGCGAAAATAGATAGTAAACAGAGGAGTTTACTCTGAGGCTGTTCCCAGAACTTCGCATACTAGGTTGAAAATCTAACAGACACAGTTTATTTTCATTACGTATTTGTTGGCTGCATTTTTTCCTTTTTACTTCTGTGGTTAAAGATCTGTCAGAAACAAATGATGGGAGGAAGGAATAGGTGTGTTCATAGTGGGAAAGTGATTCCGTCCACCGCAGCAAGTAAAGCTGGGCAGAGCTGCTCAGTGTGTGGTGGCCTGAGTGAGTGGATTGCAGCTGTTTATGTTGTGACAGACGGAATACAGAGAGGGCAATGTGGAGATAGGGGCAGGCATAACCTTCAGATGTCAACCCACAGTGGTCCAGCCTTCAGAAGAGCAGAGAAAACCAGGGCCCCAGCTTTTGGAGCTTAAACCCAAGGAGCACATTTCACATTCAAGCATAATACTTGTGACCCTGAGGCAATCGTTAGATCCTGTGATCAAGATTTTACAGATGAGCTTGAAGGCCAAAAAGGAGAGAGAGTTGGCTTTAGAGTCAACAAAAGAGAAAGAGCATTCTGAATAGCAGGAAAATAATAATGGTGTTTGTGTAAAGCGAATTTTATTTGACTTAAAAGATAGTTTTTATTCTGAAAAAAAAAGTCTTTTTGATTTTACCGTCAACATATTGTTTTTAATGAAATTATTGTGTCTTTTGTAGTAGAATATACTTAAACATTTAATTGGCAAAATAAAAGCTGGCAGTTCTATGCCTGCTCTTTAATTTTTATTGTTTAAAATAAATTTTATTCATGGATGCTAATCTGGAAATCTTGCCCTATTCTATATTGCAAAGGATTTTTTTTAAAGTGGGTGGGGAAAGATTACCAACATTCCAGCCTGTAGTGACGTGCATTTAGCTGCCTATCCATCCCTTTCACAGAAGAGACCTATTTATAAGCTCTCATCAGACTGTGAAAGCAGCATGTTTGAGAAAGGGCTTCTAGTCTAAACATTACAGCCAGAGGAGCTCCTTTTTATTCACCCTGACAGGGAAAGCTCTGAATTTTAAGCTGACATGTGTGTCTTTTTCAGGTCTTTAAACAAACCTGACCCAAATGACTATCAGGTAACCAGGCTATTAGTAAGGAGAGGGCTTCAAATAAAGCTCGAAAAAAGCAGATGTCTACTCGCACCTGCTCAAGAAGCAGCCTAAGGAAAACCTGCATGCCTCTGGTGCACCTGCTAAGAGGTACATCTGGAGCAGACTCCTTTGCTCCACGTGCGTGTTGACTAATGGCAGGTCAATTCAAATCCATAAGATGCAGATGATCAGCAACACCCAGTGTGTACAGACCCACTGTGGAACTTACCCATAGCCATTTTTCTGATCAAGTGTTCACATTAAGTTTTAGCCTCAAAATTTCATATTAAGCACATGTAGGAAGAATGTATTTATTTACTGAAATGAACAGTGGTTGAGATAAATGTTTTGGTGTATCTTGTTTATTTATAAAGGGTGTATTCAAATTCTACCTAACTCAGGAAAAAAATACGTCATACTTTTGCCTCGACCTATAGCAATTGTTGAGAGGCTACTCACATCTTGGCCTGCCCATGACTCGACAGCTACTCTTGTATACTGCCAGGGAAACATGATTGCTTACAGTTTAGAGAAGAATGAGGCTACTTGTATTTTGGGATTACAAGTGGTCATGAAACCATGAGAAATGCACAGTTTAAAGATGTGTTCTTTTTTTAAAAAAGACAAAATATAATTTAAAAGTAGTTTGATATTTACTAGTAGCTAAGCACCTAGAGTGATTTCCCTATGTGAGTCTGTTGTCTCACTTTGCTATGCTGTCAATGGATTATAGTATCTGCATCACTTGAGTGCATAGACGACATTCAGAACCTGAAACTGCCTTAAGAAGACGAGTCTTAACGAGCACTAGTTTCCTGTATGCTGGGAATACGATCTCGATCTCCTTCATCTATATCTGGAGTCTCTGTTTTAAGATATGTGAGTGGTCAGCTTTCTAAAAAAAATTTATGATTTATTTATCTTTATTTTATGTGCATTGGTGTGAAGGTGTCAGATCCCTGGAACTGGATTTTCAGACAGTTGTGAGCTGCCATGTGGGTGCTGGGAATTGAACCCCGGTTTTCTAGAAGAGCAATCAGTGCTCTTAACAGCTGAGCCATTTCTCCAGCCCAGTAGCCAACTTTTACAAGAAGGCCTTTCTGTGATTGCATTTGATACTTTCTATCCTTCCCAGGCAAACCTTAATTAGACCATGATTACAACTGAGTTCTCATTACAGAGTGGTAACCCTTGCCTAGTAGCATCCACCCTTCCTTGGAACATTGCTTCAAGTCCCGTGATTCAGTACAATGAACCTTTTCAATTCTTTTAAATCAAGGGCTGTTTTACATGCTGCAATAGGAGGCATTCTTAGCTATGCCTGGAATCATGCTCAACTGTCTCAGTTCTTAACAGCACAGAGTGTTGGCTGCAGTGCTCGAACATTTCCTGGGTCAATATCTGGTGTGCTAATTTGCTATCTCCCATAGGATAATTTGCTGATTTGCACAGCTATCTTGTTTGTGACCATCTGCCACCTTGGTAACATATTAGTAGAATTAATTTCTTGTCAGTACAGTCTGTCTTCTTTGGGAGATTTTCTGGAAGGGGGACCCCTAACAATACCTTGCCTCTGAGGTAATGAACTAGAATTAAGTCATCTGAGCGTCAACTCCCACACATAGCTCAACTTGGGGCAAGTTTAAGCACATTCTGTTGCCCTGAGCTGTTCTTTTTTTTTTCTTTTTTTTAAAATTTATTTATTTATTAAAGATTTCTGTCTCTTCCCCGCCACCGCCTCCCATTTTCCTCCCCCCTTCCCCATTAAAGTCCCCCCCCCTCCTTAGCCCGAAAAGCAATCAGGGTTCCCTGTCCTGTGGGAAGTCCAAGGAACCCCCACCTCCATCCAGGTCTAGTAAGTTGAGCATCTAAACTGCCTAGGCTCCCACAAAACCAGTGCGTGCAGTAGGATCAGAAACCCGTTGCCATTGTTCTTGAGTTCTCAGTAGTCCTCATTGTCTGCTGTTCTTTATATAGCTTCTCCGTCTTCATCTTTTCCTACTAACAGACAACAGGCTTGTAGGGATCCTGCAGATTTCCTATGCCAAATGAAGTTTTCGAACAGGGTTTTACTATAAAAAGGCTTATTACTTTTCTCCAGTCAAGTAATACTTCCTCTGCAAATGGTAAGTTTTATATACAGTTTTTTTTTTTTTTTGCAAAAAGCTTCTTATAATTTTAACCCATGAAAAGCTTTTTCATTTTGCCGCTGATTACAATTTATGCACACTCCAGTTGTCCTCCCTGTTCCTGAATACTCATTTGTTTACCGCTCAGTAGCCAGTCCTGCATCCCAAGGCACTGGCTGTTTTGATGCTACGAACAGTATTGAAGGCCTGAAAGGCTTCTACTCTCTCACTGTTTTACTTCAGAGCACTGTGGGCTGTACAGCATCTCTGTGGATTGATCCAACTGTGCATTTCTGGCAATGGATTGCAAAGATTATCCCCAGCTTCTTACAGCCTGTGGTTTTACCATCGGCCACAGGACTGTTCCATGGCTCTATCTACAATAGGATTCTATCCTCCAAGGGTTTCTTCTCAGAAGATAAAACAAAATGTACATTTGTGAATAGCCCCAGTGTCTGGCAAGGACTTCCTGCAAAGGCTTTGATATAAAAAGAAAGTTTTTGTCAATAGACAATTTTTTTAAGAATTCCTTTCTACATTTTAGGAATATTTTTTGGTTCATTACAATTACAAATACTGCTGTTTTTCTGTGTGGAATCTCTTAACAAGTAGAGCAAAGATAAGGGATTTAAAGTCTAGCTGACAAAGCAAAAAATTTCTTTTGATTTTAAGGTGCTACTCAGGGTATTAGTACAATCAATATTATGTAACTATAGTCTTTGCTTCATCATTCCTTCACCTTTCACCCAAGAACTTAACAGGCATTTAGAAGGATAAAACATTGGATGAAGTATTGGATAGTGACTTAGTCTAAAGTGCAGATGCAATTAACATCAAAATTTAAAGTAATCCATGACAAGCGCCATGTAACACCTATGATTCGATAGGTTCACCCCTTTCAAGATTTCACACAAACCAGGAAACATCTGTTTTATGGGTGCTTTGTCTTTAATTTAGAATGTATATAGAGACCAGTGCAATCTTGTCTGTATTCTACCAATGGGATAGACTCAAAGAACCTCCACAATAAAAATTCAATTTAATCAAAAATATGCTCAGGAATAGTTTAAAGCTCAGATGACATCATTACTCATCATTACTGAAGAAGTAAGAAGGGAACACACTGCCTTTGTTGCTATAAGAGGCTAATAGATGACTTGTCTAAATTATTGTTTGCATGCTGCCATGTCAGGGAGTCAGGACCAAGATCAAGGTTCCTCTGCATCACAGCTCCTTCCAGTGGTCCTTGTCTGAGCACATAACTGAAAGGGGGCTGAGGGAGATCACTGAGAGATTATTTATGGTACATGCTTCCCAAATGGGATGAAATTGGAGATGAGTTGGCAGATGTCCACAAGCCCTCAGGACCATGATAGAGATTTACAGCGACTAGACAGGTCACAGAAGAGTGACAGGAAAACCATCCTTTAACTCTCAGAAAGACATGGTTTGTGAGGCAGAGTCTTGCCCAGGGGAATGCAGAAGAAGATTACAAGCTTGTGAATCTTGTAAAAGGATGAAGCCATGCCCACACTCAGATGGAGAACTGGGGACGAACTCTCCAAAGTATAGATACATGGAATACATCAAAATCTAGGGAAGGCAAAAACACTGAAGGTATTCCATAGATACCTCAGTTTCATGCTGGTAAGAGTAAAGCAGGAACTTTGAGGCTCGAGAAAAAAGCCATAAAATGAAAGACCAGGGATAACTTGAGTAACTTTTCATGTATATCTTCTTCTTTGCTAAAATATTCTGCCACTGTCCCATGTTTCTCATAGATTTTATTTTAAAATCACAAATGGATGTTGGACTTTATCAAAGGCCTTTTAATTCAAATTATCATGTGATTTTTGTTCTTTATTTCACTCAAATGGTGAATGACAGGTACAGATTGATGTTCATTAAACTATTCTTGCATTCGTAGAATGAAGGCAACAACTTGATTATAATAAATGGGTCTTTCAATGTGTTCTTGTATACAGTTTTCAATTATGTTATTGAGAAATTTTATGTCTTTATTAATCAAGGAGACTGGCCTATACTTTTCTCTCTCTTTCGATTGTTGAATCTTTATGAGTTTGGTATCAGGATACCACTGGCTTCATGGAAAGACTGTGGAAATGCCCTTTCCTTTATTTTTTACAAAATAATTTGAGTAGTTTTGGTGTAATTAATTGAAAGTCAGGTAGAATGTTGCTGAAATCAACTGACCCTGGGCTTTTTTTTTTTCAGTTGGGATATTTTACAATTACTGCTTCTATCTCATTGGCTGTTATAGATCTATTTAAATTATTTACTCCATTATAGCCTAAGTTTGATAGATCGTACATGTCTAGAAGTTCATCAGTTTCTTTATATTTTTCCAACTTAGTAGAATATAATTTTTTAAGTATACTCTTATATTTCACAGAATTTTTCTCAGTGTCAGTGCAATGTCTCCCCTTTTCTCTCTGATTCTAATCAGAGTCTTATCTCTTTTTTGGTTGATTAATGTGGATGTTTGCAAATTTGTAATTATTTTTCTCAGTTTCATTGATTCTTTTTTTTATATTTTGTATTTCTGTTGTATTAATTTCTGTCCTGAACCTCATTACTTAGCTCTATCTATTATTTTTCTTGTTGGTTTGTTCTTGATCTCTCCTGCTATTTTCTTTCTCCTGCAAAGGCATTATTCACCATTGTGTTTTGGAAGTCTGTTTTGAAAGATGTCTTTCTATATACATTTCTGTGACTTTGGAATTAACCTTAATAATTCCAAATTTATTTCTATTATCATTCCTGTCATCCTACATGTTATACTGAGTTGGAGATCCTGCTGATTTCTTTGGTATTCATAAGAAGTGACAAAAAAGGCAATGAAAAGGAAATTTCGCAAGAAGAAAGTTTAGCAGTGTGGAATACCCTTGACAGGCAATCAATGAAGTGTGCGCATGGGCTAGAGCATCAGAAGATAATTACTGGTTTAGGAGAAGGGATGGCTAGAAAGCAGATGACATGGATTTTTTTATCTTTACTTGAAATCTGTATTTTATTATTTTTAAGCCACTTTTAATTTATATAGAAAACTGAAATATCACTGACATTATTCAGAAGGTAAAATTATATTTTCACAGCAAGTCAGTAATCTTTGCTATACAGAATATTAAAATACCCTGGCTATCAGATCTATGAAGGGCCTGAGGGAGTGGAGTCTACAGCAGCGACTGCGTGCCTTATGGCTGAGAAGGGGTGAAGAGTATCCACAAGGGGATGGGATGATTTCAGCATGTCTCAAAGACAAAGAAACAATGATGGAGTTGATTGTAGATTTAAGGAAGATGAAGGCATCCATGATGCTATCATCAAGGCAAACTTCAGTATGTTCTATATTTATAATCTCAGCAAAGGGGGTGAGAGCAAGATCGTTATGAATTAAAGAATAAACCCGGATAAATAGTAAAACAACATATCAAAACAAAACTGAAGGGGGGGAGGGAGAGAGAGAGAGAGAGAGAGAGAGAGAGAGAGAGAGAGAGAGAGGAGAGAGAGGGAGGGAGAGAAAGAGAGAGAGAGAGAGCTGCAGAGCACCCAACAAATAAGGAGCTCAATGATATTGCAGTAAATACATGGAGATTAATAAGAAGCCAACAGGGCCTTTTAAAGACAGAGAAAGTTTGAGGTATTATTTGGAATTGGAAGCGAACAGTAAACTTCTGTCAATACTCACTCCTGCTTCTCTTTGGATTTATTGACACAGTTTTTTTTTTTCTAACCCCTTTCTGCTGATAGGGCCTACAAGATACAGTGCCCCAATAACAAAGAGCACCAAAGGAACTAAATAAGGCCTTCATTTCTAAGTCTCATCTTGACTAAGAGAAATTGGATTCAATAGAAAAGTATTCCTGCCAATGCTGATCGAGGGAACACACAGATGAAGTTGAATGCTCAACTGGTAACTGGCCATGGGGGCACATACCAGTAATCCAACACGTGAGAGGTCGAGGCAGGAAGGGAAGAAGTGCAATGCAAGTATTAGCTAAGTGAATCAAAAGGACAGCTTTGCGTACATAACGACACTATCCCAAAACACCGAGAGGGTAGGAGGAAGGTGTGTGTCGGGGGGATAGAAATTTTCTTTACACTGACCAAAACTGGGAAATGTAGATAATACACAATATGGTTTAAATCTCAGGTAAATCCCAAATGCTTTTATGCTGAATGCTGCATTGCTAGCTTGTGGTAATATTAGCAGGTGAAAGAAATTTTGGAGAAGGCAGTTCAGTTGAATCTAATAGGCTACTGTGGTGTAGAAATCTGGCAAACAAAAACCTACCCCAATGATCTAGGTTAATAAAGCCAACTAAATGATGTGCCAGAGGCTAGTTTGCTTCTTCATGTGATGCATTGGAATGAACACATCACTTCCCTTTCCCCTACCTTTCTCGCTCCTTTCCCCTGCTGGCATCTCTCCTACCCAGATGCTATTAGGCGACTCACTTTGCCCCCACCATATCCTTTCTATGATGATTTTCTTTGTAACCTCAAGAAAAAAACAAAACAAACGAACAAACAAACAGCCTAAGTGTATACCTCAACTGCAGAAAGTGCAGTCAAGGATACATTTTTTTTGTCTTCCTTAGGTGGCTATCTCAAGTGTTCGGTGATGGTGACAAGAAGCTCCTAGTACAAAAATGTATCCTTTAATGTAAGAATTGTGACTGAACCATCCATGAGTTTCGGAAGAGGAACTTATTTCTATAAAGAGATGTAGAATCCCAAAGTATTGGAATTAGAATTTAGAATTAGAACTTGGAATTAGAAATTCTGGTAGGAATCCATAGCCCAGAAAGCTGTAAAGAACATGGACCATAGACTGTGATCTTGTAGAACTAAGTGGTCATTTTGAATGTAAATGAAAATCTTTTGGGGGGTTCTGAATAGGTCTCCATGTTAAATTCAAGAAAAGAACTTGATATACATATATGTATCTAGTGTCTTGAGACTTCATGGAAGGCTGGGCTTAAAAGTAGTGGAATGATTGGCTAGACTGAAGAAACTACCAGGCAGCACATCTTATAGGAAGTTGCATGGATATTGTTGACCACTCTAAGCCATGTTTACAGAGAAAGAGTCTTAAGTCAAAAGTACAGCAGAAAGGTTGGAGAAACTTACAATTTTGTCAGAAAAGAAACATGTAAAATTTGGCCAAGGACAGTGTATTTGCTGAAGAGATTAATATTATTGAAAAGCAGTGCAGTGCACTAAATTATGAAATCATATTCATGTATATTTGTGCTCATACACATGTAACAAAGATAATCAAAGATCAGCAGGCTATAATCTTGAAAGTTGAGGACGTGGAGGAACTCTAAGACGTGTAGTTTGGAGGAGCTAAATGAAAAAAAAAGGTGGGGGAGTGATATAATTCTATGTATGCTGTGAATATATTTTATTATCATTGGTTAATACAAAAGCTGTTTGGCTTATGATAGGGCAGAATATATCTAGGTGGAAAAACTAAACTGAATTCAGGGGAAAAGAAGGCAGAGTCAGGAAGTCGCCATGAAGTCACCCAAGAGACAAGATGTGAGGTAACAAACCACGAGCCTCATGGCAAAATATAAAATAATAAAAATGGGTTAATTTAAGATGTCAGAGTTAGTTAATAAGAAGCCTGAGCTAATAGGGCAATGAGTATATACTTAATATTAATCCTCAGAGTGGTTATAAGTGGCTTCTGGAACAGATGGTGAGAGAAAACCTGTTCCAGGGGAACCAGCAGGATGGAGAACATTCGTAGAAATATGTAGACCCCTTTGAAAGACTTTGCTTTGGGAAGGGAGTTCCTGAGTGCTGCACTACCACAGGCACACCTAGAATTTTGCTTTCTTGGGATTCATTTCACCATTGTCAGCAAGCAGGCTTTAGGGGATACTAAGTACTTGTATTGGCAGCAGGCTATTGTTCACATAGTGCTGATTTGGGAGGCATATGGAATGCAATAGCTAGGGGGTCATGAGGACTTCTGAGCAAATTCCAGAGAGAGACACGAGAGATGAGGCAATGTCCAAAACCCTGTGGGAAGCGCCTGGGAGGCAATTGCATGAGCTGTGAGAATGAAGCCATATCTGCAAAGCAGACCCTCGTAGGGTGGCGATATCAGGGTCATGGAGCATCTGTCTTGGAAAGCTACAGGCAGCCAGAAGAACCAAGCCAAGATAATGGCCACACAGGTCCAGCTGGGAAAGTATAGCCCAGGATGGCCAAGTTCTCTGGAGATACATCATATAACCTAATGCTTTAGATGCTGGACAGAGAGATACAAGATTAATATTTCCTCTGCTGATTTGAGCTTTGTTTTGTTCTTCTAGATATATATCCACGGTATTTTAAGAAGTTGGCACTATGTCATTCTATATTGGATATATGTAATATATATCCAATATATATGTGATATATATATATATATATATATATATATATATATATATAACTGTTTATGAAATTTACTGGAGTTCATGATTAATTACTTTATTTGAGTGTCAATAAGACTCTGAACTTGCACAGTTTTGCAGTTGTAAAAATGTAAAACGTCAGCAGCATAAGGACCCTTGGGAGACAGACTGAGTTCAGATTGTATTTCAAGACAGAGATGACTCTCAGTGGACCATGAACTGGATATTATTACTTGGACCATAAATTTCACCAAAGGTCATATGTTGATGGCTTGCTCACTCATGGGTGGTGTATGAAGTTTTGGGAAGTGGGATTAAGTGCAGGAATCAGTTCTATATGGGCATAACATTGGCTGACAAAATTTTTCCCTCCTCAGATATATTTTTTAGACTTTTATTGAGGCTCTCCATTTTTCTTGGCGCCCTTCCTGCATCTCCCCTCCTCTTCAACCTTCTCCCAAGGTCCCTATGCTCCCAATTTATTCAGGAGATCTTGTCTTTTTCTACTTTCCATGTAGATTAGATCTATGTATGTATCTTTTGGGGTCCTCATTGTTGTCTAGGTTCTCTGGGATTGTGATTTGTGGGCTGCTTTTCTTTACTATGTTTAAAAACCACTTATGAGTTGAGTACATGTGATAATTGTCTTTCTGTGTCTGGGTTTCCTCACTGAAAATGATGTTTTCTAGCTCCATCCATTTTCCTGCAAGATGTCGTCATTTTTGCTGCTGTGTAGTACTCCATTGTGTAAATGGACCACATTTATCTGATGTATTTTATTCTTGGTCCTGTTTTCTGTTTGTCCCTTTTTCTATACCTCTTCTCACTTCCTCTGCCATGACTTCAATGTTATTTCTCTTTCTCTCAGAACAAAGGTAATGGATCTGATTAACCGTGGACTCAAACCTTTGAAACTATCAATAAAAATAAATCTTCTCCATTTTAAATCTTTCCCCGTGTAATCTCAGTTATTCTGCCATAAGGACTACTAAAAACTACTTGTGTTGCTATTTATTAACTATGTTAATGAAAATATTCAGAAGTTGCTAGTGAATTCCACACCTGCAAGAGGATTTTAATTATAAAGAGACTATTGGTGTAGCTATAGAACTTCATTCCACAAAATATTAAAAAAGGAACCATTGTGACTCTGCGGCTCTTGTTTTTAATCTGGCAACAAACGAACAAAAACAACTGCACCAAATGATCTAGTTTAATAAAACCCAGTTAAAGGATTAGCCAGTGTAACTTGCTTCTTTATGTGATGCATTAAGAATAACATCACTTCATGATAGCCTGGGCCAGGGAACAGGACCTGAGACTGCCTAAGAGGAAGGGCTGGATGCACCCCATTCCCCAGTTCTCAGAATTTTACACTAGAAAGTCTGGGTTTTTCACATCTGCATTATGCAAGACAGAGAAAGAAGGGGAGACTTCTCAAGTTTGACTTATGTCAACCTAATGAAATGCGTGCGTCAAGACTGATTGACGGAACAGATGTAAAGAGATGTAGTTATCTATTGATCTGTGCTCTGCTCTCTAAAGAGAATTTGCTGTGGTATCATTGGTTTACTTATTGGGAGGACTAAAGACCTGTGATGCAGAAAACTGTCCGTGAGTGTGTGACTAGGTAAAGGTTTTCCCATCTGTTCTCAGCTGGAGCCATCTTTGGTTTAATTAGGAACTGACCCCTCCCATTTCCTACCCCTGCCATTAAAAGCCCTTTGGGAAATTAGCCAACCCTGACCTGGAAACTTGGGGCTGAAGAAATGCCCCAGCT
This sequence comes from Microtus ochrogaster, assembly GCF_000317375.1. Taxonomy (NCBI): domain Eukaryota; kingdom Metazoa; phylum Chordata; class Mammalia; order Rodentia; family Cricetidae; genus Microtus; species Microtus ochrogaster. The sequence goes on along the minus strand of NC_022031.1, from coordinate 45,833,088 downwards.
GATGTTCTTGGCTTGTGTGAACTGCTTGTGTGCTTGACTTCCTCTGGCAGCTGCCAACCAGGATGTAGTTTTGTGTTCTTGGCCTGTAAAAGCTTCCTGTAAAATGCATTTAGACTGCTCTGTGGGAAGTGTTTCTCTCTAGGCTTAATGCAGACTCTCAGGTCAGCCTTTGTTTGTGCTGAGTGGTCCTGGGTCTCATCCTGCAACAGGTGGAAGCGTCAATACATATAAATGATGGAGAATAGACTAACATCTCAATTATCATTATTGCAAGTAGAGAGAGCCAAGCATTAACAAGGAATAACACGGCATATGTGAAAATTTCAAAATTAGTATAAAATGATGTATCAAAACAAGCTAAACAATTAGATATAGCTTTCAAGAAGTTTTATTTAGGAATTTTCGTTATCAAGACAAGCCTTATTATGGAAATGCAGGCAGACCTGAAATGCATGATCTTCCTTCCTGACTAATCCAAGTACTGGACTTATGAACATTTACTACCATGCCTGACTGTATTTATTCCTTTTACTTGCTTTAGGATCAAATATACTTGAGATACAATGAAAATAAATAATGTGATGAAAGTTAATTATATATGCTTTATTTAGTGAGTATCATGGTTTGGGAGTCTGTAAAACTAAGGTGTGTATGGTATATGTGTGTGAGTGCACAAGTGTGTGTCTCTGTGTGTGCATCTTTCCAAGTGTTGGGCCTTGTGGTTAAAATTCTGTTTTAGTAATAGATGTTACTAAGACTAAAATGATATTCAGAAATTAGAAGTCATGGCTTAGAGTTTCTCCCCAGACATCCAGAACTGAAAACTACAAAAATTTATGTTCCAATGACTTATCACTAGAATAAAGTTATGTCTCCACTTTCACTATTTTGCTTAACAATTGACTGAATGATTCAATCAGAGTGGAAAAAAAAATAGTTCTTTTCTCACTGTCAGAAAAAGCAAATGAATATTAATGGACTGTACTAAACAATTTTTCTTGATACACAGTTCTAATTAATAACACGACACATATTTCTCTGTATAGTGATAAAATCTGGGAAAATGTTTAAAACATGACATTTATATTATTGCTAAATTTACACAAAATATGAGTAATGTAGTCCCAATATGGACAAAGTTAGCTTAAGGTGAAATTTATTAAAAAAAAAAAGATAGAAAGTACGAACAAATTAGAAAGAGAATTAGGACCTTACCATGGTGTAGAAAAATGAAACAAAATATAAAAGTAAATCATGTTCCGTGTATTGACAAAAAGAAAAATTACATGAAAATTATGTTGAAAAATACAAATAAGAGCTAAGACAATTTAAAAGTCACTATTAGATGAGGGCATAACCAAGCACTTCAGTTTCAAGAGAACTGTTCTGGTAGTGCTTGCTTAGAATATCAGTGATGATTGAGGTATGCTCTCCACTGAAAATATGTAATACACACTGAGTGCAGTCATTTTACATTATTTTTTATTAAAGTGAGACAAGCAACAGTGGTATAGAAATACTAGCATTCAGTATTTTACTTAAAATGAAAGAGGACTATAACTCATATCCTAACATTAAGCTAAAATAATAATTTAAAGGTAAACCTAAAACAGCTCAGCCTGCAGTTAAACATTGGTTTTATAAGGGGTTGTTCAACACCACACAGACGTCTCTGTATGATGTTGGAAATGAGATTGTCTTTCCATTACTTAAGCGGCTGTGGTTCCATACATTCCGTAAGCCAGCAGCACTCTGATATGGATAATAGAGGAAGGCCCCACAACAGCCCACCCTCTCTGAGATGTTTTTGGTGGGTGGGGGCTTTTGAGTGCAGGAGAGTCACTTTCGTCAGAGGGGTGGCCATTGATAGGTTGCTGATGCTGTAGCAGATGACTCTATAGTCATGAAAAAATAGACAATACTAATTGCACCCTACAGGTTATTAAAAAAGAAGGCAAGGACATGAAGTTGGAAGAAAAATGTGTGTAGATTGCCTGTGCTCCAGTCCATAATCCCACACCAAGCAAAAATGGGAAGAATTAATTTACTCAATGAGTTACTAAAGATAATCTGAAAACATGAAGCTGGGACAATGGTGTGTGCTTGTGTGTGTGTGTGTGTGTGTGTGTGTGTGTGTGTGTGTGTGTGTGTGTG
>NC_022031.1:45795793-45830834 GCF_000317375.1 Microtus ochrogaster | reverse complement strand
GAGAGAGAGAGAGAGAGAGAGAGAGAGAGAGAGAGAGAGAGAGAGAGAGAGAGCAGATTCTGGAAAAGAATGAAGTCAGTGGTGGGTATATTTTAAAGACGTTGTATTTATGTTTAAAATTGCCACGGAATATATAATAAAAACCAAGTCACCCCCTTACTATCTTCAAGAAGCACCTTACTCTTTATGATAAATACAACTTCAGGGTAAGAAGGTGCAAAAATATCTTTCAAACAAATGTATCTAGGAACAAAGGAGTGTAGTTAGATTAATATCTGTCAAAATAACTTCAAACAAATTCTAGTTTGTTTTTATATTATTTTACATTATTATTTTAGGTGCGTGTTTGTTTTCTAATGAGAAAGAGAGCAAAAAGAAGGTGGATTTGCATAGGTGGGGGAGGATCTGGGAGGAGTTGGGGGAAGAGGAAACAGTAATCAGAATACATTGTGTTAAAAATTATGTTCAATTAAAAATGTCATAATAAAATTTTTGAAAAAAAAAACTAATAAGGGGATAAGAAAGGTCACTAGTACTCATTAAAGGGTCAGTACACCAAGATAATATTAATTCTAAGCATGCACATAGCAAATATAAGCATACCCAAATAAGTTAAAGATATACTATTGGATTTAAAACCACAGAGCAACCTCAAAACAGTGATTGTGGGTGACTTCATTACTGCAATTTTACCAAAGTCAGGCCATCTGTACAAAAACTAAACAGAGAAACATGAAGTGAAATGCTACCTTGAATGAAATGGATCTAAGAAATATCTACAGACTAGTCTACCTTAACATTAAAAAACACATATTTTTCTCAGTAACCCGTAGACTTTAGATTTATCATCTATCAGGATACAAAGCAAGTCTCAACACAAAAGAAAATTGACCCAATGAAATAAAACTAGATATTAACACCAATATAAAAACTACAGAAGGTACACAAACAAATGAAGACTAAACAACATACTATTGAGTGAATATTGGGTCATGGATGAGTAAAAGAGAAAATTAAAAAATTCCAAGGTTAAATAAAAATGAAAACCAACATAGCAAAATCAATGAGACACAGTGAAGACAGTCCTAAAAGGAATATTTCCAGCTAAGTGCCTACATAAAAAAAAAAACTTTAAATTAGTAAGTTCATGATGTACTTAAAGGCTTTAAGTATCAGTAGAATATTATTCATCTATAAATGGAAGCAGGTTCATGAAATTTTCAGGTATAGAAATGGACCTGGAAAACATTACACTGAGATAAGATAACCTAGACCCCGAAAGACTATGCTTTCTGTTATGTATGTTTTCTCTTATATGTGGATCTTAGCTTCTAATTTTTGGTTTTATGTGCTTAACACAGAGCACAAGTAGAAGCGAGAACACTAGAAAGGAGCCCGTGGGGAACTCACATGAAGGGTGAGAGAATGGCAGATAAGGGGCAAAATCTCAGTGCCGGGTGAAATACTGCAGGTGCAGCCAAGGAAGGATGCAGGAATAAGGGAGAAATCAGGGAAACAGGGGAGGGGTAACCTAAAGAAAGGACTTAGGAAAATCAGTGTGCAAGCCTCTTATCTCATGACCCAAATTCCAAAATACACCTATGAAAAACAAATAATCAATCTCATAACCCCTGAAAATAACAACAGCTGCCCGAATGTGAATGAAATTCCCTGCACGGATGAGCAATTCTGCTCTCAGAAGTCATGAGTCATAAAAAAATCCAATAGAGTTACCTCTCTATGAGTTACTGATCAGGAAGGTTCCAGAGGTCTGCAAAACAGCAAGGGCCATGCCCTGGCCCTTGCCATTGTTAATCACCATCATTAAATCATAAGACTCAAAATCTGAAGATTCCTCACAAGTGTGCTGCAGAGTAAAGAGAAATCAGTCCCAAGCAGAATGGGTAACTTCTTCCACCCTGGCTATCTTTCATAATGGTGGCTTGAGGAGAAAAATGCATCAATGGCCTTACCTAGCACTGGACTCTGCTTGCTTCATCAACCTGCAAGCTAATATGTGCTTACTGTTGCAATAGTGGCATGGTTGTTATAGGTAAATAGTGACTTTCTGATGGATTAGAGAACTTCTCCACAAGAGGGAATTTCATTCCTAGTATGTTATTTTGGGTCAAAAGCTCATGATTGGGGAGGTTATAGATCCTAAGGTATAACCTGCTACCATTCTTTTGTTTATACTCCTTCCAAATATTTGTGCTTATACTCATGGATCTAGTGTGCTCATCGCCTTGGTTAGAGAAGATTCATCTTACAGTGTTGCAGCGGTCAGTGGAGAGATGCATAATAGCTCACTGTCACTAAGGCTCAGGAAATTCTACAGAAGAAGCTGAAAGAATGAAAGAGCCCAAGTATGAAGGGGAGACTTAAACTACCATATCCTGGATGTGACATTGGTATCAAAATCAAGAGCTCCTCACAGCTATTCTTACTGGCACATGAGATATGGAAGGTCAAGATGGCAAGAATTCCAACATAGCCAAGCCTCCAGGCTCTGCGCTTCACTGACAATCGATGGGCAGTAGATTGTTTCTGGGTGAGGGAAAATGATCCTCTTTTGATGGTTTGCCTCTGATGAGTTTCCCGTGCTCCACGGATGGCCCACTGCCATTCACATATGGACAGCACTAACTGGACTTTAGTGGTTCATGAAAAAAAAAGACATGAAGTTGGGAGAGGAGTGTGTTGAGAGGGGCATGGCGTAGATGAAAGGAATAAAATTCTCAACAATAAGTCCTTTTTAAAAGAAATGGGATTTTAAATTAGGGGCTTCCAGACGACTGTCAAAAAGAAACTATGACCGGGCTTCAGTAAATCACACATTAATTGATTTAATGTTTTCCAGAGAACATCTTGAAGGGTGGTCATTCTAAATAAAAAGACCTCATCACACCTGTTACCTGGGAGATTATTAAAGTTCAAATTCTCCCTCTTTACTTCAACCTTCCACATCAAAGACTCTGAGACCTGAAGGTTTTGAAGTGGTTGTTTTCCAGTTGATTGTGGTGCAAAGAGTTCTGTTCTCCAGGAAGCTCAGCTTCTCTGGGATGGTAGAACTCCTAGGGCACTGCCGTTTTTTTCAGGATGTATCATTTCGTAAATGAAGTTGTAGGTAACAATGGACAATCATTGATGCTGTTTCTGCACCAGTGAGTCCTACCCAGAACTCCTTTCTGTGATTTCACTGGAACAGCAAAAACAATCCAATAAATTGATGCAGAAAGAATGCAAAGATTAGCAGCTGTGCACCAAGTTTCATGAACACATTTGGAACATACTGGGATTTTTAAAATGCTGAGATGAGGTAGCCGGCTTAATTTCTGGAAGCCACCCTTTCTGATTTCTTCCGCTGTTCTCACTGTACATTGCTACTTTTAACAGTTATTGAGTAGAAGCCTACAAAACACAGTGAGTGAATTCTCCATAACATTGCATCCTGGTACAGCCACCATTCACATCTTTTTTTTTTTTTTATTATTCAAGCTTATCTAAACAGCTTCTAGTGCATCAATTAGGGAACATACACGTATTTTACACTCCCCCTAGTGGCAATTTAGTGAACAGCTCCCACAGCAACTAATAATAATTATTTCAAAGTCAGAGGTTAAGAGAACTGACTGCTGTTCCGGAGGTCCTGAGTTCAACTCCCAGCAACCACATGATGGCACACACCCATCTATAATGAGATATTGTGCCCAGAACACTATATACATAATAAATAAATTTAAAAAAAAGAAATGTCTTAAGAACTTTAATTCCACCTCGACTGTTTTAAAAGGCAGATAATCTCATGTAGAGATAAATAAAATTTTAAACTTGTGTAATTCATTGGTAACTAATCGAAACCTCATTCCCACAGTTCAGCTTATTTTTCCTAGTTCTGTGTAACTAAAGCTAATTCACGTGCCCATACCAGTTGCCAAGAGGCCACTGACCTTAATTCTACTCACCGTAACTTCAAAGCTTCTTCTTTAGACATGTTGGACAAAGTGGGCTGGGTCTGTGAGAAGTCTTCTGTACCTTCCCCCTAACAAACGGTGTACTTTGTCCCAACAAACCTACCTCCTGCTTCAAGTTCATGTCTAAATAAGCAAGAAGATCCAAACATAAAATTCAGTCCTGTTTCACTGATACCCCAAAACGGGTCTCTTAGTAGATTTCTCCCTCAATGATAGTCTGTCTATTCTGTTCATTAAGATAACAGCATTTACAAATTAGTGTTTTATTCCCCATGTTTCCCTATGAACTTGCATGATGAGAGCTGTGTTTTTCTCAAGCTAGTTATGTTCCTTAGAACCAGGAACTTGATAGAAACTCAGTTTGGAGCATAATTCTTTTATGATATATACAGTGAACTCACTGTTAAAAGTTTCTCATACTTGAATTTTCCCACCTTCTGAAGTCTTTTTGCTAGAATCATTTTGCCTGTACAGTAGATCACATGCAGATGTTCCTAGACATGGGGAATTTCAGGATAAAGCAGCATGTCTCATTTCTCAGAGTTAAGTACTTGTCTTAGGCTAGGATAGCTTCTCAAGGTGCTTCTTCTTATTTTAAAAAAGTATTTATTTTCATTTCATATGCATTGGTGTTTTGCCTGCTTGTATGTTTGTGTGAGGTTGTCAGATCCCCTGGTACAGGAGACTGTTGTGAGTTGTCATATGTGTGCTGGGAATTGAACTCTGGTCTGTTGGAAGAGCAGCAATGTGTTTCTTTTAATTATTGATTCTGTTTATTAGAGACATATGATGATATACTTACAATTAATCTGACCTAAATGTTTATAGTCATTCATTAAGGATATTCATATATCACCTATTTGTAGTGACCTTTATACATCAAGATACTCAGTTTTGTACCTAGTTCTCTCATGTTCTACGACCATGAATATTAGGGACATTTGAGATTGTTCTTGTCATAAAAAGAAGGCTCTACTAATAGCATAGGACAATGTATGAAGACAATGGAAGTTAAAAAATATCATCTTGTGCCAACAGGAAACATGGGCTGTAATGATAATAAGTAGAGTGCCTTTGGTTATTGGAGATTTAGCAACAACAAGCTGAGCCTACAGATAGCAAAGATTCAAGAAAGGCTTTTACAAAGAACATTAGTCTCAGTGTGAGAACTGCTATGTGCAAAATGTTAGCCATTTGTGCCTTCTTGGTATCTTCCTAGCAAAGATATGTAATTATAGTTCAAAAGGTGTGGGGAGGGAGGTGTTCACTTCTAATTAAAGAGTGTGAGTCTCTGAGAAACCTTGATAGGGCATCCATCTGTTCTTATCAAGAATATAAGTCCTGTCTTATTTGAACTCAGAGAAAGAACTAAAATCCCAGTCAAAGACAGAACAGGTTATCGCCCTAAGAAGAGTGTGGGTAAAGGGTGGTTGAAATTGTAGATCAAACCAAAATTCGCAGATGTTCATAGCTACATCAGGAAATTTGCAAATATAGGCTTACTGGGCACTGTTAGAGTTAATAGTGCATAAATATGAGAGAAAACTTTGGTTACTGGACTATCATTAAGAAAAAGTAACATGTGGAAAGCAATCTAGCTAAAATATTCAAATAAAACATTTCCTAGTTAGTAACCAGAAAACTTGGATGACTTTGGTTCAGTTTAGCATGACTATCTTAAAATATTGCACACACACACACACATGTGTAAATATATATAAACTATATATTGTGTAGGTACATTTCAGAGATGAAGGATTAACTTTGAAAATAACTACACATAACAGGCAAGAACAGATGCATTGCGTCCATTTCTTTACTAAAACGAAAACAAACATGTCTCCACTCTAGCTCTTCATCATATCTTTATATTCATAAAACACTGATATGTGATTATGCTAATGTCTAACAAAATGGGATAGCGAAGACTTTCATAGAGTATTACAAAGTGGATAAATTAGAATGTGTGTTGGCTATAGAAAACATTTAATCACGTTTATAAAATAATTCCATGTGAAAAAGTAGGAGATGAAACATAGCTACTGCAATCACTGGGAAATGAGTTATGTATATATACTGACGAAGTACAAATGAGATCAAACAAAAAGGTAAGTTAGTTGCTTTCAGTAATGTATAGAAAATGATGTAACCTCATACAGAGTTATCTTTTATGATTATTAAGATAATTTTCTACCATAAAATCTAGGTATCCAATTTGATAAGTTGGTACACTATCGAAAATCAATTACTAAATTTTCATTTCAAAGATTTTGAAACATGAATGTTTTCCAAGGTGATGGAAGAAGGGTATGATTCCCTCAGTATGAAACCAGAGTGAAATTGTAGCTTAGTTTGAAGAGTTTGTGTGTGTGTGTGTGTCTGTCTCTGTACATGACAGATATAATCATTTATTTGGAAGAAAAGATAAAGTAAGTTTACATATTACTCTATTTTTCTCTGAAACAATAAAACTTAGAATCAGTCCAGTCCTTCTATTCATCTGGATTTCAGATATTGCATTATTGAATCTTATAGTGACATTTGTGTTCTAATTAAAGCGAGTATTATATTAGGAGATGCTCTGCATTGTCCCTGGGGAGTCAATTAGTGTGTAGTTTGCCAGAAGTCTGTGCTAGTATCAAGAGTGCCATCCAATATAACAGGGACATAGTTCCTTTGAACAGCTTTCATATATCATTTGATATAAATATCAGAGTAAATTGCTTCTGTATCCATCCATGCTTGGCTAAAATTGGCTTATAAAAACACACTTATGAAAAAAAAACACACTTATGAAAAAGTATTACTTTACACTAAGCATCTGTAAACTCTCATTCACAGGATTATGACCTTTTTGGAAAAAGCATCTAATCTCAACCTTCTTTTCATCTGTTGTGCTCAAATACATTATATAAAATGCATTTGGTTTCGAGGAGATAGGGGCCTTTGACATTTTTGGAAGGGCAGGAAATGTCATTTTTTTTAATGCTTCCATCTTGGGATATATTTGAGTCATCATGGAGAGAAATCACAAGTTTGATAATAGCAAAAGCACAGCAGGAAAAGAGGGAATGAAGAATTGAAAGGGCAGAATGATGGAAACTAGGAAAATCCCTGACTAAAGAGCTTAGTCAGAGAGACCATGGGACCCGGATGCATTGCAGTGTCTGCAGCCGTGAGAAACAGGATGAACGGCAGGACTGGAAGCTAATTCAATTCATATGACAAACAGTCACAGTCTGACCTTACGGAATTCCTTTCAGTTCTCATAACATCCACCTTTGCCTGTCTCAGAGAGGGACAACCTACTCAGGGCAAAATGTGAAGCCACCGTGGACCCTTCTCTCCTCTCACATGGCAAACTCAGTGGATCAACAAATCCTTTCAACTTGGTTTTTTAAATGCATCCGTAGTTCGATGCTTCTCATTGCCACACATTATCTTTTCAGCCGGATCATCTGCATAACTTCTTAACAATTTTTCTGTTTCCACACTTGCCACTCCAGCAGCCGCTACAGTGGTCTCTTTAAGGCACAAAAGTTCATCACACTAAGTAGCAGGGCACTAGGCTCCTGGCACGTCACTCTCCATGTTTTTCCCTTCTAGCTGTGCTCTGATTTCTGCTGGCTTGATTGCAGCTCCTGAAACATATCATGCACTTTCACGCCAAAGGTGTTCTGGTTTGTTTTGCTCATATTATGGCAGTAGAATATGCTTACAGTAAGTTTCTGAATCACCAGACTCCTTCCCATAACTTAGATGAAGGTTTTAGGTAAAATTCCTCCACTCTCTTGGATATGTAAAAAATATCAGACAACTCCTAAGCTAGAGAGACACTCGTAGACACGTATTTCATTAATTAACCATTTACATTCAAAACCTGTGAAGAACATTTTATTTTTATTTTATTTTTTTTTAAATTTATTTATTTATTAAGGATTTCTGCCTCCTCCCCGCCACCGCCTCCCATTTCCCTCCCCCTCCCCCAATCAAGTCCCTCTCCCTCATCAGCTTGAAGAGCAATCAGGGTTCCCTGAGCTGTGGGAAGTCCAAGGACCGCCCACCTCCATCCAGGTTTAGTAAGTTGAGCATCCAAACTGCATAGGCTCCCCCAAAGCCAGTATGTGCAGTAGGATCAAAAACCCATTGCCATTGTTCTTGAGTTCTCAGTAGTCCTCATTGTCCGCTATGTAAGTCCGGTTTTATCCCAGATCAAAGAACATTTTATTAAGATTTATTTATTACTTCATTTATGTGTGTGTGTGTGTCTTTGTGTGTGTGTGGTGACTCACATGCATCCTTGTGCATGTGTCTGTCAAAGGACAACTTCTAGGAGATGGTTCTCTCTTTGCACCATGTGTGTTCTGGACTTGGAACTCAGGTCGCCAGACTTGGCCACAAATGTCCTTACCTTCTGAGTCAGCTTAGGGCTTCATTTAAGTCACAAAACCTTTACATGTTTCTTTACAGAGATTGTAATCATCAGACTACTTTCAAGGTGGCAGAAGGTAAGATGGGCGTTTTGTGAATCACTGGGCTACATCCTTCTCTCATTTTCTCACTGTCACTTGCTCTGTCCTGATGAGTTTGGCCTTTGGGCTGGATAGAAAATTCTATTAATCTCATTTTTACTTTGATAGGGGAGATACTATTGATTAAGGTCAAGCCCTTAAACTGATCTTACTTCAGTGTCTGATTAAATATTGTATGTGTGCTCCAGACAGTGGCTCTCTGTCTTTATGTGCCTCTTGAGTTTTAAAGTGTTGTCATGGTTCCTTCTTGTCACTAAAATTGTTGCCCCTATAGCTGTATCCTTCATATGACCAGCAACACTTTTCCTCTCCTTTTTAAAAATTTTAGTATTTTTCCCATTTTTCCTTTTATTGAAAATAGATTTTTTGTCTCACATAATATATTCTGACAGGAGTTTCCCCTCCTTCTTCTCTTCCCAGTTCCTCTCCATCTTCCCTGGCATCTGTATCCACTCCCTTTCTGACTCTCGTAAAATAAATGGGCTTCTAATGGACGCTAATGAAATAAGTTAAAATAATAAAAACACACACACACACACATTGAAGTTGGATGAGACAAATGGAAAAGTGACTATGGGAAGACATAGGAATCAGAGACCCACTTGTTTGCACACTCAAGAGTGCCACATAAACCGTGAACTGGAAACCATAATATGCAGCGGACATGAGGTGCCTCATGCAGGCCCTGACCTGCTGCCTCAGTCTCTGAGTTCATATGAGCTCTGAACACGTTTATTTAGATGCCTTGCTTTCATCAGGTCTTCAGTCCCCTCTAGATCTTATACTCTTTCCTCCTCCTCTTTCTTGGGATTTCCTGTGCCCTAAGAGGATGGATTATTGTGGATTGAAACTGAGAGGCCCAAAGGAGAGGCGGGGAGAAAGGGACATGAGCAAAGGAATACTGGGAGAGATAGATAAAATTAAGAGCCACTGAGGGGTAGTATGGAAACCTAATACAGTAAGGCTTCCTAAAATATATACATATATGAGGGTGGTCTAAATAAAATCACTAAATACTGGGGAGGCATGATCTCAACTGGCCATCTCATATCACCAAATGAAGTTTCCAGTAGCAGACTTGCATTACATCTAATTAAGTCATTGACAAACGGAGTCCCATGGAAATCCCCAAACAATCAAAGTTACTCTCAAGAGTACAGGCTGCTCCCTACATACTGACAGTAAGGCCCCATTACTGAAGACAACACCTATGCAACACATTGACAATGGGGAAGTCTAGCCAATGCCCAAACAGAGCCCTCATACCTGTGTTATAAAATCTTTGGTACAGGAAGATACTCGGCACACTACCAAGAGAGAAATGTAAACACCAAGCTATGTTAGAGAGATAGTAGGAAAACACTTATGAGAGTGATCAACTGATGTGGGGAGACTTGATAGCTCAGGAACATAGGGCAAAACCAAACACTATTGTTAAAAGCAAGCAAGCAAGCTAGTCAGGCAGCCAGCCAGCAAACAAACAAACCCTCAAAACAGTGTAGCAATGAAATGACTCCTAATGTCATTCTGCATCGATTAGTGCCTAATCCTCATTCAGCCATCATCAGAGAAGTGTTATACTGCAGAAGATGAGAACAAACATAGAGACCTACCTATCCAGAAATAATGCAGAGAATGGGAGACCTTGGGACACCCAGTCCTAAAGAGAACATCTCTATCAGATATCTGTGGCAGGTCATCACGGGAGCATCATATAGAGGCTTCCCTTCGTAGTGGAATGGAGTGTCTCTACCATTGATTTTGGTCTTGAGGGTGTGAAACAGGGTTTCACTTTGTAGCGCAGGCTGACCTGGAACGCATTATGTATCTGTGGATGGCCTTGAACTGACAATAATACTCTGGCTTCAATCTGCTGAATAGAAGATAAACAAACACATAAAAAATCTATGCTTAGGAGCTGCCCAGCTTAAAACAGTTCACCTAATCAGCCCTCATATCAACTAAACCTCATATTACTCAATCAAAACAGGAAATCTAGTTTGTTTATTTCAATTATTTACCTGTAACACTTAAATTATTTTATCTTCCATACCAAGAACAATATTAATGCTTTATTTTTATCATCAGGTAGCAATTAAAATCAATGCTATGCATCAAGCCAGGAATGAGAACAAAAGACCCCTTGGCCTTTCCTCTATAAGACTGTTATATGTAGTGGTTTATTGGGGCTCATATGTGTTTAAGGGACATTGCATCACTCCCTCACATAATATGATATTGATAAGTGATGCTAACAGTTCTGCTGTGTACCATAGAGACAGAGACTGTCATTGACCCTGAAATTTGGATGGTGATTTGCCTTCTGCCTCTGGCTCGACTTCTAATGTATCCCAAAGGACTGTGATTTTTCTGCGGGTTCTGGGGCTGCGCTGATGTCTGAGTCAACCATGTCTCAAGCTGATATCCAAGTGCATACTTGACATCTCTATTTGGATTCCAAATAGAAACCTCAAAGTTAACAGGAATAAAATAGAACTTCTGATGGCTCTCATCTCAAATCTGTCTTACAGTCTCACTGAGTAAATATTGACTCTGCTCACAGCATGAAAGCCGAAGCTCAGGTATCATTATTAGAAGAATAATTTTTGGTACTTTTTCCGCCTTTGCATCCACTGAAATGTATAATAACAGAGAATTAAAAGGCTCAGTCCTGGCCTTTTTTTTTTTTTTATCACTGCTGATCTAAACTACCCTACTGGGGAGCTTATTTCTTCTCTTAGCTTCAAATAAAGTCCATGTGCCACTAGTTTTTTTTTTTTCTTTCCTCGCAGACATAAAAAACATTACATTTTGATGACTGTATTTTCAAAAGTATTTCAGCTCCATCCCTGCATTCTGTTTATTCTGTGGCCAGCCAATCCAAGCCTCTAGCTCCTTATGTGGGTTGTACATAAGTCCCACCCACAGTGCTGCTTCCCTATAGTGCACTGAAGCTGTGCTTCTTTAAACCAAAAAAAAGGGAAACAATGAATTTGGGCAATGGAGAGTACCCCTATTTAGGGCTCCAAAAGATTTAGATTCTACTTGCTTGTTTTTGAAGTTCACAGAACTCCTTTTGCTTCATTTTTATCAGTAGATTTGTAGACACACGATTCTTGTAATTCATTCCCAGGACAGTTTATTTCTAACAAGTCTCAAGAATTCAGCTACTCACCCCTCTGTTTGAAACTTCTGACTCGACAGTAAGTGGTTTCATATACACATTTACTTTATTCCCATCTGCGGGAGCTAATAAAAAAAATCACTTAATAGCTTTATTATTCTTTTAGCTCTTTACAAATCCTTCATCGGCTCCATTAAATTCAGGGCTGTGAATGACTAAAATGTAAACAATCTTTGTTCAATAACACATAGTAGGAACGTTTGCTGCAGCTCTCCAATGCAGAAATAAAAATAATATGTGTAAGCCAGCTCTATTTCAGAGTTGGGGAATGGGATGGAGAGAGGCAAGTGACAGAAGAGAATAGTAATTTAGCTCTGCGTTGACAGGAATGGAGAATTTTGCTGCTGAATGTTCTGTAAAGGATGTCATTTTATCTTATCTCGTCCCACTGGCAGGATCGAGGAACTGGCATTGGCTGGTGCTAAGCAGCTCGGTAAAGAATGAAAGTCATAAAGAGTCTTAAAGTCTGATCAGCAGGAAGCCTTGAAGCAGCACATTCAGAATGACCCTGCATTTGTAATTCAGAAGATGAACATGAGCCAGGCAAAACAGACAAATCAGCATTCCCTCTCTCCTGGCTTTCCTGAGGGTCTCCAGGAAAACATTCACACTCTCACACTTTCTCAGATGGAATCTGCCTGGAGCCTGATGCCACTGTATATTACATCATGGTAAACCGGTGGGAACCTTTCCCAGGGACTTGCTTTAAAGATAACACAAAGGCAGCTGCTGCCTTCCACACAGCACAGCATTCCTTAACAAGTCAAATAATGACACTCTTGAGGTCAAAATGCTTTCATCTACATTTCATAATGATTTAAGTGTCTCATGTGTGTTTTTTTTTTTTTTTTTTTAAGGGAAACCCTAGGATTTTTCATCTATTTGTCCCCGGTCTGAATCATGTAGTAGAACAGATAGGAAATCCAGAAACTGTAGTTTTAGCTGAGACTCCATCTTCACTCTACATTAGAGGAATCAGATTGGGCCACTCATCTTTGGTAAACTCTACTTATCTGATCCATTTTCAAAGTGAGAGTTGTTGTTTTTATAAAGGATGGCTGTTAGAATTAAACATCATGATCTTGAAATAATATTGAAATATGATATATATTCTAAATAATGTCACAAAAGTTATTCTTCATCCTTGCTCCTGTTATCACAACTAACAGTCTAAAATGACAGGATTTAGTGCTTGGAGTCCTTTGGGAAACCTCAGCCTTGGGAGGGAATTGTTTCTGCGAATCCCTTAGTGAAAGTCCTCATTCAGGCCTTGGTCCTCTCTATAAAGTACATACCAGTTAGACAACTGAACCTCACTAGTGATGGGGAACTTATTACTTCAGTAGATCTTTGAGACTTTTCAGCAATGATTCCAGAAGAGTCCCTTTAAATCTAAGATGAAATTGATCCCGATGTAATAACTGTTCTGCAGTCTTAGCACTATTCAAGAAGCTCGTAAACTCATCACGTTTTATTTTGAACCTTTGACCATTACTTTTACTCGCCCATTCTACTAAGATTTAGGGGAGGCTTGGATATGGAATATGAAATCGGAGGTCGATAGGAAGCCTTCTTCACTCCGTCCTGTGAACATCATGGATGAGGTGGGAACATGGGAAGCGAGAGGGTCCACTCAGGGCGGCTTCATTGTAACACGGTGTTGCTCTAAGACTGATGATCCAAGCTGGTAAGCTGGCAAGAAAAACTAGATGAGCATTCCAACAACTCATCTTTTTATTTACACACCAGAACACCAGCAGTCTTGTGTCTTGGTGACTAAAGAATCACGACTGAAAATCACGGTCTTCATACTGCAAGCTACAGAAGTCCTCATGGATTAAGTAAAATTCTAGCACCTGAGTTAGATGCAAGCTAGTTAAGTAAGTTGAGTGCTAGTGGTACATTTAAGGCAATCAGTATTCAAACAGGCTTAATTCATGACAATGCAGTTATTATATATTTGCAAATGTTTTATTCCCAGAGACTTTAGTGCAAAGTAAGAAAAGTAGAACATAGCTGGATACATTCAGCTTACGTTTCTGTGGTAATGACCACGGAAGTATGAAATGTATTATTTTCACTATAGCCTACATAATATGGGAGAACCTTCCATTAATGCTCATGATATTTTCCAAGTGACAAAAGCAGAAATCATCAAAACAAATATTAGATTTTATAGTCCAGTACACAAGATAAGGAATCTTTGGCAGTGCGGTTCATTCCACTGCAGTGCTTGTATATTTGAAACATACCAAACCTAACTTTCAAAAGAAAAACAGCCCACTAAATTGAAAGTACATCATTTTGTCTAGCCATTCTCATTCATCTTGAAGCAGTCTTTAAGGCTATAATGATTAATATTTCAATATCTTAGCCATTTCTCTCTGTATATTGCATGGTTTCATACAATGCTTCCATTCCAAGGACACCGTGGGAGTGATATTACTACTATAGTCAACAATGAACTCTAGCAAAATTATAAATATATTAACATTTAATAAAATATTTTATCCTGAGGTTGTTTGGTAGAAATAGTCCAAGGTAGATAATACTTCAAAGTTGACTTGAAGTAAACAGCTTTCCATAAATCATAGTTACATTATAGGGTGTAAGGTTTTTCTTTTCACTTAATTCACCTGTGTGTAATAGTAAACTTTATGGCATTGGGGAGCAATAGAAATAAATTAATAGAAGGACTGAATAATGAAACCTTTATCTCCAGTTATTATAAAAACAGTACATCCGTTCTTTTCTGGGTTAAATGCAGCCTTATTTTAAATGCAGGCTGACAGGTAGAAGAAAATAGATTGTCTCTTCCCACCAGCATTTTACTTCTGGGCATTTTCTGTCCTGTTTCAAAAGGGTCTCAGATATGTGACTCCTCAGTCCATTCTTTCTATAATAAAATGCTAAATCTGGCTCAGGGTGATACTATGAATCTAGAGATACAACCACATTTTCTCAGGAACCTATTAAATTCAGCCAACAGCAACTTATCATTAAATGCGTCACTATAAAAATATAGTCAGCCTCAAATGTATAAGCATCTCATGTGCGTAGCAAAACTTAAATATAATATAAATATTGATAAGGATAATACTAAACATGCCTTCTCATTCAGGCAACTTTTAGTTAACACTTTATTTCCCATCTTCCTACCATTATTTTTGGCTATCTACAAGGAAGGCATTGCTTCAATACTCCTAATTTAATCATTTAACATTTGAAGAGTTATTTAGGGTATGAATCTCACATTTGATATGATTTATTTAAATCCAACTAAAAAATCCAATCTGTGTTGCTATAATATAATAAATTCAAACCAGTGAAAAGGAGTATATTTGAACATAAAGGCATTGTAACTAGGAAAGAACAATGCAAGCATACGACTAGACATTCATTGAGACAAATTATAACTGCAGTAACATGTATTGAAATATACATAGTTACTCATAAAAATCAGTTATTTTATGAAAAGAGTACTTCTAAAATTTACTAGTATCATAAAAATATATTTACTGGGTAACTACCTAACTCGCCAATAAAACATTTTAAAATCAATTTGGAATTAGAGATATATGTATAAAACTAGGTGATGAGAAATATTTTTAAGATAGGCTTAAGAACCTTTTATGTATTATCTTTTCATTTCATGGATACCCTTGCAAGATAAGCATTTAATTTTCTGTAATTAGAGCATAAGATGTGATTTGAATTAATTAATTAGCAGAAGGTTTTCATTTTAAAGGTAAATTTATACATTCTAATCATAAAATTAATATATGATGGTTTTAAAATATAAATGTGAAGGAAAAAGTTTTTAAAAAAACCAATACCCAGTTCAACAATAAAGTGCTTTTATTTTTTTATTTTAAATTTTAACTTATTCTTCTCCCATACTATACATCCCAATTACAGGTTCTCTTCCCTCCCTCCACTCTTTCCCCTCATCTCCCTTTCCTCCAGATCGACGTGCTCCCAGTCCTCACTTGCTTCCTTCCAGTAAAGAACAGGCCTCCCAGGGATATGAACTCTGCAAACGAGATACAATAAGACCACGCACAAACTCTCATATCAAGGCTGAGCGAGGCTACCCTGTAGGAGAAAAAGGGTTCCATGAGCAGGCCAAAGAGTCAGAGACACTCTCACTCCCACTAACAGGAGTCCACCCAAAGCACCAAGCCAACAACCATAACATCTACATAGGGGACCGAGCAAAGACCCATGCAGGCTCCCAGATTGAAGCTCAGTCTCTATGAGTTGATTTCACAGCACATCCTGAGATTTTAAAATGGTCACCTCTGGTCTTTCTCCTGGTTTGAAGTAGAGATGACTTGATCTACCATATGGTGTTATCATGTATTCTGCATTTGTCATTGCACATATCCTGATAGAGGGAGCAGCACCTGCTGGATATCCTAAATGTGTGTGTGTGTGTGTTTTATGTGCTGCTTTCCACTTATTCTTTCCACTTTAACTCTTTATGAAGCAAAAATGGCGATCTCATTTAACTTATTCTCTTAATTTCAGCCACACTGCATTAAAATTGCATATTGTGCTTAATGTTTATATATTGATTCTTGGATTACTCTCAGGGTCCACAACATTTTTATTTATTTTATTTAGTGTTATGATAGAGGACCTGGTAAATTCACATTTTTAACATTCTTTCCAAGAATACTGTGGAAATAAAATGGAAATTAATTTCCTTTTTAATTTTGTTCTAGTAATTTTCAAATATCAATATTTACTTCCTTGGTTTTCTTTACATGTAAAAGTCTCCTGTTCCCTTCACTTATTTGTAAATTTCTTCCTATAATCATGTATGTATCTCCCTGTAATTATGCTTTATAAATGTATGGTAGGTTGTAGAAATGAAAGGAGTAGAACGATACTTTGAATGTTACTTGCAGTGATGAATATGATCAGTGGGAATAATTAAATAATTTACCAAAATAATATTTTACATAGACAAAATTTTAAATGAAGGGGGTTTTAAACAGGACTAAGCTTATAGAAAAAAAAAAGGTTTACATGGATTGTCTATCTCAAATCCAGATGAGAAAATTTAACATAGAAAACATGTAGAGAGAATTGACAAATTCATGCTCATTGCCACAGAGAGAACTTTGCCCAGAGATTTCAGGTTGGTGGAATGCATTAAAATAGAAACAAAACAAAACAAAAACACAAGCAGTTATTAGATGAGTTGATCAAAAATAAGGTTTAGGGTTGTCCTCATGGATTCATGGTTATTTCCCTAGCAACGGGTTTCACCCTAAGCTCATAATGGCTCCCTCTATCAAGAAACCTCTTTCATTGGTCTCCCACTCCATCCCTTCCCCAACTCTACCATCCTCATGTTTTCATCTCCAATCCCCTCCTTTTTGCTGCTCCCTCTATCCCCAAGGAATCCACAGGGAAAAGACCCTTAGAGCCCTGCTGAAAAGGAGGGGAGTGGGAGTTGGGGAAGGTAAGGGAACTGTGGTTGGTATGTAAAGTGAATAAAAATTCCAAAAAATAATCACACTATTGACAATAAAAGAATAAGGTTTAGGTTACTAATAAATTTGCCAGTCAGGAATATTAGAGAGGGCTATTAAGTCTAAATAAATCTTAGTAGTTTTAGAAAGTAGAACTGTGATTTAGGAATATTAATTTTTTTTCAGTTTTGGTCCATCTATGAGCATAATCAAATACATGAACATACTGTTCGGAGAGTTAAATGTTCCTGGATAACTGGCCTACTGCTCCTCTTTTTCCATAGGAGAAATCTGTGACACAGCAAGGACTTTTATGTCTTCAATGTCACACACTGCTTCCAACCTTCCTTGTGTGTCTGATAGTTATAGCCCTGTGCTGAACATTCTCATCAAGGATCACAGCTCTCAGTGCCTGTGGTATCAGGGGACTGTCTTCTATGGCTGACCTCTCTTTAATTAAAATTTTGGTGGCCTGCTTTCTTAAAGCATTTAATGTCCCCAGGATTCCTTGACAATTAGCCTTTACTTTTAGCTTCATAAAATCTCTTAAGGGTCTTATTTTCCAGTGGCCGAACATAAACTTGCAGGGTTATTCTTCTCGCTGCTACATACTACTGAAGCCAATAGACACAGTGTTTTAAAATTATGACACGGTTTTTATCTCTTATATCAGCAATTGGAAATTATACTGAATCTCAGTGATGCCTGTCATTATTTCCTCTTCACCCATTTCAGGGCACAATATAGGAATTGCATATCAGCATTTTCTTAAAAGTTTGATATGACCTTGTGCCATGTTTTGTCCAGTAAACTGTAAACAGAATTCTAATATGTCCTGTCTTGTATATGCAACACATCTTGTGTCTCTCATGGTGTTGCCCATTGATGTTCCTGAAGGTGGTGAAGACCAAGTCAATATGGACAAATGGCTCATACAGTAAGAAACAGACATCTATTGATTTAGGCCACTGAGAGCTGCAGATTGTATCTTATGCATCCATGTCTAGTTTAACCAGTTGGAAAATTAAGAGGCCCTATGATTGGGTAAATTTATGAAGACCAACATGATCTATTACATGATGTTGATTAAGGGGTAATGGCATCAGCTTTCTTGCCAACTCTGAGTTTAATGATGGGCACAGAAAGTTGAATACTGGTGTTCATTGAAGCATCTTTTTTTATCATGGGCTCCAACAGTTCTTACTGAATTATTCTGGCTTCTGCAGTGACAGCAGACTGAAGAGCGCTGGCGTAGCAAAGACAACACAGCTGCCAGAGATATAAGATGCAGACCACATAAACTCAAGACACCGCTAGAAAACTCATGAACAGACAGCATTTCAGAAGAAATCAAACCCCTTAAATGCACCAGGAGCAGGCATACTTTTCAAAAGCTGCCCTGGCAAAGAAAAAGACCTCCAAGACAAAGACCTTGCAGGAAATAGCCTGTCTTTCCAGATAACAGAGAACAGTAGAAATGCAGGCTACATAATATAACCAAATTAACAGAATTACCAAAATTAAAGCAGAACTGGACTTTTAAGGGTTTTCTCAAACAACTTAGTTATGAAGTGAACTTAAAATATTAGTGGGACTGGAGAAATGGCTGAGAAATTAAGAGCACATACTTCTCTTCCTGAAGACCTGAGTTTTATGCTTAGCACTCACCTGGCTGCACAGAACTGCACATAATTACATCTCCAAAAAATGTATTTTCCTGGTTTAGCTTCAAGAGAAACCCATAGTCAAATATATATGTCCCCACACATTCAAGATCATCACTAAAATAAAATAAATCTCTAAAAAGCTAGTATTGGTACCATCATATGGAGATGTTGGGTATATTTGTCTTTTTTAAAAATATTATCTTTGTTTAGCCCATTACTGTGATAAAAAATACCAAAGGAAACTAACAGTGCAGGAAAGGTTTATTTTACCTCATGGTTTAAGCTTAAATTCACCTGGCTTTGCTGACTCTGCATTATATTAGAATAAACTATAATGGCAGCAGGAGCAAGTACTAATGGGGAGATTGTTCCACTAATGAAGGCTGGAAAATGTGCTGTTTCTAAAGCCTGCTTTTCATTGATTGATTTTATTGAGCTATACATTTTTCTCTGTTCTCCTTCTTTCCACTCCTCTTCCCTTCAACTCTCTCGCACAGTCCCCATGCTCCGAATTTACTAAGGAGATCTTGTCTTTTTCTATTTCCCATGTAGATTAGATCCACGTATGTCTCTCTTAGGGTCCTCATTGTTGCCTAGATTCTCTGGGATTGTGATGTGTAGACTAGTTTTCTTTGCTTTATGTTTAAAAACCACTTGAGTGACTACATATGATAACTGTTTTTCTGGGTCTGGGTAACCTCACTCAATATGATATTTTCTAGGTCCATCCATTTGGCTGCAAATTTCAAAATGTTATTATTTTTTTCTGCTGTGTAGTACTCCATTGTGTAAGTGTACCACATTTTCCTTATCCATTCTTTGGTCAAGGGGCATTTAGATTGTTTCTAAGTTCTGGCTATGACAAATAATGCTGCTTCATCAACCCCACATCAGACAGAGGACTGATATCCAAAATATACAAAGAACTCAAGAAATTGGTCATTGAAATAACAAAAACTCCAATAAAAAATGGAGTAGAGACCTAAACAGAGAACTCTCAGCAGAGGAATCTAAAATGGATGAAAGACGCTTAAAAAAATGCTCAACATGTTTAGCCATCAGAGAAAGGCAAATCAAAACAACTCTGAGATTCCATCTTACACCTTTAAAAATGGCCAAGATCAAAAACACTGATGACAACTTATACAGGAGAGGTTGTGGGGTAAAGGGAACACTCCTGCATTGCTGGTGGGAATGCAAGCTGGTACAACCCCTTTGGATGTCAGTGTGGCGATTTCTCAGAAAATTAGGAAACAACCTTCCTCAAGACCCAGCAATACTACTTTTGGGTATATACCCAAAGATGCTCAGTCGTACCATAAGGACATGCGCTCAACTATGTTCACTACATGAGTTTTCTAACTGAGATGTTACTGTTGTGTTATTTTGCTCTATGTGAAGGTATCTTACTAATAATGTTACTTGTTTGCATCACAGTCATGCACATATTTAGCACCTGGTTATTGATTTTCCAAATCTTTGTTGACTAAAATGTAAAATATTTAGGTGCAAAGAACTAATTTTTGTCTTTATAGCTTACATTCAATTTTGGATATTTTAAAACTTACCCAGAATGTTTTCAGGAGTTTCCCATAAAAACTATATAAGTATTTAATATCATTAAATTATCTTAAAATGAGTCTTATTATAGATAGAACCACTAACCCCTTCTAGATATAATTTATCTTATGCATGATTATTTTCTATAGTGAACAATGCTTAAAGTGAGGCTATAATTAACAAGAAATGCAAATAAGTCATTGAATTATTAGAGATATTACGTATTTGGATTCAATTTTTCTCTAGCAATAGACCTTGAAAATTTTCTAATATACATGAGTCAGAAAGGAACACGGGTCGGTCACTCAATTTTTTTATACTTGTTAATGAAAAAGTAGTGTTCTTTCAGAAAATGCTAGCAAAATGTCAAATTCTAAATTCTGTTTGGACTACATGTAATTTTAAATAATGTGATTCTATAAATATTTTGTGAAATATGATAAATAAATTCAGAATCCGCCTTGATCTTTCTTTAGTGGTTCCGTGGAATCCAATGTTTTGTGTTTCTCTTGCTGTTCATTCGTGTTACTTATGCTTTTAACCAGTTAGACACTTCAAACATGCATAAAGGGCAGGCATGTCCATGATGTTCTCTCGTGAACTACCAACCTCCTTTTAAAGTTATTGTTGAATGAGGTAGAGCCTGCTGAAATGCACAGTTTGGCAGGATTTTGCAATCTCATTCCTGAAAGGTAGTTATTTAAAACTATTTTAAATCACCCCATCCAAAACACGAATGCAAATTACCTTTCCTTACAAATTTTAAGAATATAATTATATACCAAGGTTTCCAAAGATCATTTCATGAATAGCCTTCTTTAAACAATTCACTCATATTCCACAATCCAATTACAATTAAAGCCGTACATCATTGAAATATGTAAATAATGTGTCCTTAGCAAACACTATATTTCTATTTTATGTACTGTTTCACTGAACATTTAATTAGAGTAAATCTTAGGGAGATATAAATTAGGAGTAAATGGAAGCATATTAGCAAGGTCCATGTCTGAGAGTAGAGGCATATTAGCAAGGTCCAATCTGAGAGTAGAGATTTTGCCAGCCAAGAACAAGAGTAATTCATCTCTGACTTTCAAACTTATTTGAACATATGTTAAAAACTGAATTTAATGGCTCCAAACACAATTTCATATGATATGTAAATATATATTGACTCTGTATATGTATATGTTGTCAATATACAGAAGCACTTTATTAAAATCTTCAAGGTAATCAATTTTTTTAGATTTTTCTTTTTTCTTTTATTGAAAATGGAGTTTTTCTCATATAATATATTCTGATTATAGTTTACCCTTCTTCTACTCTGCCCAGTTTTTCCCTGCCTCACTTTCTCTCCAGATCTAGCTTTTTATCTCTCATTAGAAAAGAAAAAGCTTCTAAGATTACAACCAAACATGATAAAAATACAATATAATAAGAAGAAACAAAAACTTTCATATTAAAGTCGGACATGGAAATCAATGCGACTTCTCCATTTTCAGTGCATTGTGTGGAAGTTGTTCTTGGCAATGGGGCTCTGCTGTCAGTTTGTGGAGAGCAGCCGTCTGTCTTAGGAATAGCCTGGGTTGTTTAGGGATTTCCATGGTACCCCCTTGTCCAGCAGCTCAACTGAATGAAAATAAAAACATCACATAAACTGCTTAACACATTTATTATAACAAAAACGAATCACTCTGCAGTCTCCACAAGCTAACTTTAATTTCTCCGTCTTCAAAATGCTAATTCGTTCAATTGCCTCTACAATTAAAAATTGCTAAAATTGTGTGTGTGATCATCTAATTGGAAAGTCAAAGATATCTTCAGTTATCATTCTGCCATAAACTTTTTAAGACATCTAAACCATTCTTTATCTTGTTTTTGACATCAAATTCTCTTTTATTTAGTTTTTCCAAAATAATGTGTCTGTTTACTTGATCCTACTTCAGCTGAACCTTATATTTGAAGATAATGAGGTGTGTCCTCAACACTTGATCCATCTTTTTGTATCTCATGGCTGCCTATTTTATTGCTGTGGCCTCAATGTCGTCTTCCTGTATTAATGTAAACATTTGGATGATAATGCACACATGAATTAGCCACAGAAATTGCATGTCTGGCCCTCAAATACTTCCTGAAATAATAAATAAATATTTGGTTTGAAGAAACTGGAGCTTCCTTCCGGATGATCACATTAATATGATGAGTTGTTTGTTTGATATTTTCTTCTTTTCCTATCTTTTACAATTTGTATGAGTGGGTTTTTTTGCACGTGTATACAAGTCTCTCATGCAGAGACCAGACCAGAAGAGGGAGTTAGATTCCCTGAAATTATAGATAGCTGTGAGCCACCACGTAGATTCTCTGTATTGAACACAGGTCCTCTGGAAAAACAGCCAGTATTCTTAATTGCTGTGTTATCCCTCAATTTGACATTTTCCATGTGCTCCTAAATATTATTTTTTGCAGCCCAAAGCTTGACTAGATTTATCTTTCCCATTAAAATCCTCCAACCACTTCCTTCTTTATATCTGTTAACTTTGTATTAGTGAAATCATGGGTCAAATTAAGTATGTCTTTCCTAGGCCAGAAATCTAAAGTCATATCTTTATTTTTTAGCCCTTTGTTTGTATTCAGTGAATCACCAAAACCTCACTTGCAATATTTCACTCCTTTCTCCTTGCTCTCAGTCTCTATGTCTATGTTTGCCTTTCAGCCATATAGCCTATATAATGGGCTCCAGCAAATATTTAATATTGGGCTTCCTGCCTTCACTTCCCTCAGCTTGGTACTGACCTCCCAATCCTACAAGTACACAAATACACACACACACACACACACACACACACACACACACACACACACACACACTAGTTTATGTACTCTTGATGGGGCAAAAATATCTATGTGAGTCTTCTACTGGGTCTTGAGCCAAAAAGGCTTTTAGTGATTTGGACTTAAACAGCTTTCCAAGGCCTCTCACCCGTCATCCCACAGCTGCACCATGTACTCTGTCTGACTGTAACACTGAAGACTTTTTTTCTGTTGTTGTTGTTACTTACGTTTACAAATTGTTGAACTGGGATCTTCCTTCAATCAGTGATAAAAATATTGAAGGTTTTGTTCTAGGCAAACAAGAGAATTCCCTTTATCCCTTGGGAATAGTTTCGATTTTCTTATCATTCTTCAGCTATAGCTGTGATGTAATGACCTTTTCGGTAACTCTTTCTCTGTTAGGTTTCAATGGCACTTTGCGTCACTTTTGTAGACTGTACGATATTACATTCTTAAATCTCACATGAAAGATTTCTTGTCTTTTTCTTTCCAATAGATAATAGATTCTTTGATGAAGAAGATAACATTTAGGTGTATTTGAGAACTTAACACCTAGTAGCCAAACATGTTTTTAGCAGGGGTTCAATGAATATTTCATGAATCCAGTAGGTATTACTCTCTTTTCAACATAAATTTGGTTGAATAAGCCAGTGTTTACTATGTATAAAAATATCAAGTTTTACCACGCTTATTTTCCTTCTACTAAACTACTTTGCTTATGTGTGCTCTTAAATAGATTAGTCACTATCCCTAGGAACTAAAGATACTAATTTTTTTTACATCACCAGTGTAAATAATCTTTGTAGTTTCAAGTTTAACATTGAATTCGCTAGTTTTAAGTAGAACTCATTAAGGAAGGATTGTCTTATTTCAGCAAAAGACAGCATAATTCAAGTCTGGAAATTATAAATAAGATAGTGTTCATAGTACTAGCTAGTCTGAATTTCAGTGTGGATATTTAGCATGTTAATTTATACAAATGTATTCTGAATTAATATGTTCTACATCCAGCAGGGTGGGAGGAAGTTATAAAAATGTTTCTTCGTTGACTTTATAAAGTGGATATGTAAATTCATAAATACATAACCATAGCAAGGGAATAAGTCATAGCAAGATGTAATAAAATATGAGCAGCATTAATAGATTTTTTTAAAAAAAATGCTTGAAAATCTATAACTGGGATGCAGATAGGTAAGACAAAGGTGAGACTAGTTCAGAACCTGCTCAGTACAGGTGAACTGGAGACAAGACTTTTAAATCAATGCTCTACCTCTCTACTCCTCCGTTCATGTCTGTGACTTGAAGGTAAAGAGCATTCCTCACTAAGAGATTCAGTGATGGGGGATGAAGTGATTCTTTAAAATGGTGCATACAAATAATGTGGGTTTTCCTAATTTGAGGCATAACTAAGGCCTTCAGGCACAATAAACAACAAAACCCAATAATGGTTGTCCATATATTAAATCACAGGGCGTTCTAAGCCAGCCACAAATGGATTTCCATTCCTTACTGATTTTGTGATTGATTGTAATCTTTGAAAAATGATGCCAACCTATATAGCGTAAATATTTTATTTTTTATGATACTTGCAAGGCGTTGACAAAAACAATAAAAAGTTTTACTTAAAAGGGGCAACAGTGTGGGAGAAGGCTGGAAGCAGTTTCTGAAAGGAAATGGACCGTAAGGGTGGGTAAGGTCTGAATACAATGTATTAACGTAGGAGAGCACCAATGAATGAACACACCTTTTTAAAATGAAGAAAGGAAATTGCTTTCCTGACAGAGAATGATTGGAGACCACCCTCAGACAGCAAGTGATTTAATTATCCTAAAGTGTTCTTAGAAGAGGCTTAGATGTTGATTAGGTTTTTTTTTTTTTCCCAATACATCTTCCCAGTAATGGGTTAAAACTTCATCTTGGAAAATAAGGGAGCTGTACTGTGTTGTTGTATACATGAGTTCTGCTTTGTGGCATGTAGCTCATTCAACATATTCTTATTTTTATGGGCTTATTATCTTTCACTACAAAGATGTACTCTGAGTATTCAGTAGCCAACAATGAGAACATGAGCTTGGTAATTAGAAAGATTGTTGGAAATACTGCTTTCAAAGATTCCGTGGCAGTTCTCACACATGTACTAAAACCACAATGTAATTTATCATTAAAAGTCAATGTTTATCTTGATAAGCAAGTGTGCTTTCAGTGTGGCAATCCAAATATATTATATGCCAGGGATAATTTAAGAGTTTGCTTTTTGTTTCCACATGTCCTTCTTTGAACCAGCTGTAGGAGAATTTGGCAGGTTGCCCATAAAAAGAGGGAAAAGGAAAATCACAGTTTAGCACATTTCCTTTATAATGACATTTTGTCAGCTGATTAATCTTTTCGGTTACACAGCTAAATAACACCATATGTTAGCCGTGAGTTTATTGCTATAAGATATCAGAGAGATCTACCACATGATAAACGATTGGGGTATTTTCTAGTTGAAAGTGAGAGAATAAATGCTGTTGGAATCTTGTTTCCCAAATCATTTAGGTAGTTTGGGGATATGAAATAGATCATAGAAATGAGTGTTGTCTTCAGAGAACAGGCAAACACTTTGTAAGTTAACCTTTCTGAGTTCAGTCTATGTAGGTAAACACAGCTTTTCTTTGAACATACGTGGACTGAATTTTGGGAGAGGCATTCTTTTGAGCCCTTAGTGCCTTGAAATTTAATTAATTGATGTTTTGAACAGCAAAATGTTAAAATATATTTTAGTTTGTTTATTAATTAAGGCTTGAAAAGAGAATCAACAAATTTATCCTCCATATTTAGTTCGAATTTTAAAATACAAACAGCGACAAAATAATACAGATCAAGAGAAGAATACTTTAACTGGGAATTACATTCTATCCCATTTTACTCAATAAGTCAAGTCACTAAAGATACTGAGTGATTATTGAATGCCTGTTATATGATAGAATTCAAGGATGCAGTGGTAGCTAACATTGGGGAAGACTTTATGCATGCAGAAATCTTACTCTTCTAAGAAGCCAAGAATGAATTAGTAAAGTAAGAATGAATAAACAAGTCAGATATTGAAAATAATATCTTACATACTACCCTTTGATAATGAATAGCTTCCCAAATGGATTATTACCGTAAGTAATTATGAGTCATCACAATGGATATACATGATCTTTAAAAACATTAAAGTTACAAATGAAAGAAAATGTTACATAGCCTAGAAACTATTTCAGTCATCTTCTTTATGATACCCAAGAACTTGATCTATTAGTAGGTTCATTTTAAACAAAACCCATTGTGACAAATATATATGTATTAATTACAGAAACATTTCACGTTACCTATAAAGAGAAAAACTGAGCTGAAATCACTTTGTTAATCTCTTCAGTTATACTTTCTTCATTAATTTACTGAGCATATACTTAGCAGGACCAATGTAATTCAGGTTAAGAATATAGATTATGACTTTCTGGCACAAAGCTTATTTTGCCTCTTACTAGTTAATGTTCATGGCCTTTTCAGTTTTACAAGGGTATGAAGTGAAAGTCAAAATTTAGAATATGTTTTAAGATCTGTTTATCATATTAAGAGATAATCAAGGCATAATGATGCTGATACTTTAAATAAAATCTGAAGTTAAAACACTAAAACATTTATTTGAACTCATCATATTTCTCTAGATTCATTAAGTACTCAACTCAGAAATTTTGATTATCTTCAAAATGTTAACTAGTAGTAACATTAAATCTTTCTATAACAGGTATGTGAGATTTTTGTATAATAGTCTAATAAATTTTGAGTAATTATTTGCTTTTATGGAAAAAGATACTCCAATCTCTTAAGCTTTCTGTAGAACAAGAGGCTTTAAATGATTTTAGACATACATCATAAAGAAAATAATAACAAATCTAAAATTCCTCAGTGGGCTCAATGAATGGTCACCAAATAAATTCAGTTCCAATTGAAATTGTGCCATTTTCAGGAGGTATTTGGATATTCATATATGAATCTCAATGTTTATAACTCTTGAATTCTGAGAAAGAAAAGAATGGTCTGACATGCAGAATTTCACTAGCTACTAGTTTAATCAGCAATGATGAAGTCTGAGAATCAGTTTTAGTGTATATTGCATGAATATTACAGTGTGAGGTACAAATCAAAAATCAATTATCGCACTTAGAAATATTAAACATGAAGTGCAATGCAGTGAAACTTAATTAAATTCTGATGTAACAACAAACTAATTTGCATACTCATATTAATCTCCAAAATGATTTTGTTGCATTCAATGCGATTAAACCTGTTATTTTACGAAGGGCATACGGTGTTCAGTTTTCACTGAGATTTTTTTTTAAGGACTTTGACTATATGTTTCTATACACACTAAGAAATGATGGACCTTGCAGTATTTTCTTTAGCTTCCATTTTATCTCCATTCTGCAGGCCTCCAAACTCAAGGGCATGGAAATATGAAACCCTTAGGGTATTATTGCCTGTGGTACATGAACAGCTTTCAGTAATGATCAGCTGCCCATCTGAAAAGGGAGAGCCTGGTTTGTAGCAGGTGGTGATCCCCATAATGTATAGTCTTGTTACGGGTAATTTCAAGCTGCCAAGCTATTTAATAGTCATTGGCAAAAAAACTGAATATTTAATAACTAGTCCTTATGAGCCAGCAGGAGCCTACAGGATCCTGCCATAGCACACTGTAGGATACCATTAAATGATATGTAGACTGAGCTTGCATTACTAAGTGGTAAACTGTGGAGAGATAGTAGCAAATCATAAAGAAAATGAAGCTCCCCGAGGAGGCTATGAGGCATATCGAAAAACTGGAATTTTACTGTTTAAAAAAAAGAGAGTATAAATATGATCAAAGACTATTATTGGCATATATGGGAAATGCCATAATGAAAATGCTTTGTGCAATTAATATATGGCAATAAAAAAGAAATTAAAAAATGTGAAGAGTTACCAGAGGATTTCAAGAGATAAGTAACAAAGACATATTTGTTAATTAGAAAGATCCTGGTGACTGTTAAGTGGAATACCAATTAGAAAAGTTAAGGCCAGCAGCAGAAAAAGAGATCCAAACACTTTGAATATATGAGAATACATACTAAAAGGTAGGGAAACACATTGGTGTGGGTTGTCTGGAATGACAATTTCCACATCTGGGGTCTCACCACCTTGCTTGTTTTTTTCTCTATTCTCTTAGCTCTCTATTGTTTTTGCTTGTATAAATTTTTAGGAAACAAAGATATTTCAATAGTAGTTGATTGTTTTAGAAAGTATTTTCTAATTGGTATTCCACTTAACAGTCATTTTTTTTTTTCGAGATTTTAACCTTTTCTCTCCCAAGACATTATATTTTTAAACACACTGTAACCAGTTTAAAGGTTTTTTTGTTATCTGAATCTATCTTTACTATATATCTCTCCCTTTCTGACCACATGAGTCCTTAATTTGTTAAATGATATGACTAGGATTAATGCCATGGCTTTGATGACTGGATCTACCCTATTCCTTAGCTTTCTGAGAGTCTAGCTTTTGGCAGAGCTACTGGTGGGAGCCATGTTTATTAAAATCCCGGAAAAAAAAAAAAGAAAGAAAAGAAAGAGAGTAGTTGGGTATGATAGGGCACACCTTTAATCTCAGCACTTGTAAGATGTCGGTGAGGTCAAGGACAGAATAGTCTACAGAGTGAGTTTCAGGACAGTCAAAGATACATAGAGAAATGCAGTCTTACAAAAAACATATTAAAATTAAAATAAAAGAAATAGAGTTTAAAATAAAGCCTTGAAAAGAGGTAAAATACACAGAGAATCTGCATACTGTTTGTTATTGTGTTGTCTTTGAATGGTTTGATGCTGAGGAAGGAAGAACAGATGCTAAAAGACATTTGATTACAAATGCTGATGGATTAATACAACATATATTTTGAAAATGCTTTGACTTCAAATATTAAGTAAAAAGGTATGTTACTTTGGAGAAGAGGTTTTGGTTTTGTTTCCACAGTAAATGAGAGGCTGTGGATTCATTCTGGTTTAAGAAAAATCAAGGAAGACCTACCTGAAAAATATCCTATAGGAGCAGATGGCCCAGATGTTCCAACATTTCAGAGGACCTCTGTTGAAGTTTCCTCTGTGTTCTACATCCAGAAAAGCCTTAAGACTCCTGGCTGAAATGATCAAGCCTCACAGAATTTTTCTGTCA
Organism: Microtus ochrogaster; assembly: GCF_000317375.1. NCBI lineage: Eukaryota > Metazoa > Chordata > Mammalia > Rodentia > Cricetidae > Microtus > Microtus ochrogaster. The sequence continues at coordinate 45,801,374 of NC_022031.1, read as the reverse complement.
GGACCTGACCATAATACTAAATTTTCTTTAGGTCCCCATAATATTATCAGTGCCCCAAATCAACAGGAAGTAGCCTAGGAAACTACATCCACATTCCCCTATCCCAAATGGATTATGAACGTTTGAATTTGCTTAAAGTGTTGGTTACAAGTTGTTACAGATAATGGGAAGGAAAATAGCTAAACAAAGGAGATCATATTCAGAGTTCTTGTATTGAAAACAAAAAGGGGGGGAGGGAGAAGTGCTGTGGGACAATGGTCTTGTATCCTGTAAAGATTTGTCACTTGCACTAGTTTAATAAAATAATGATTGGCCAGTAGCCATTCAGGAAGTACAGGCAGGGTGGCTAGAACAGGAGAACTCTGGGAGAGGAAATGTTCAGTCTACAGTCATCACCTAGACGCAAAGGAAGATGAGAATGCTTCTCTGATAAAAGGTACCAAGCCACAGGGCTAACGCAGACAAGAGTTATGGGTTACTGTAAGATATAAGATTTAGTAAGAAGCCTGAGATAATAGGCTAATTAGTTTAAAATTAATGCCATGTAACCTTAAAGAAACAAGAATAGGTCTGAACTCTCTGACATTTAGTCAAGCTGTTACGGATCCACTTCTGTGGGCCTCCACAAAATAGAAAGTAAATGCATAAAAAGTCCTAGCTGCTAGTGGTGTGACTCTCACTGTAGTAATGTGAAAAAACAACAATATACTGTCAATGAGGCTGCTAGAGTAATGGCGTTGGTTTGTGAGGACACTTGTCAGTGCAATGAAAAGAGGAACGCAGAACGATGCCATCCGTTTCAGAGTTGGAAAATTGTTTCATTCTGTGATTGCCTCTTCTTAAGTGGAATTTGAGCTGATTATGTCTGGATTGAGCTTTTACAGATGTTGTGCATGCTTTAACAGATGCCACAAGTACATATGTGTAACTGCCCTGGTGTGTGCAGAACACACTTGTTTCCTTATAGCCATTCACTGCTGACTCTAAAATCTTTCTGCACCCTCCTTCATAATGATCTTTAAGCTTTGGGATGAAGGTGTAGAATGTAGATGTTTTGTTAAGGGCTGAGTATTCTGGAGTCTTTCATTCTCTGCACTTAGACAATGTTGTTGATCTCTTCATCAATCACTAACCACAAAATGAAGTTTCTCAGATGAGGGTTGAGAGAGAGATGCTCTAAACTATGGGCATAAGGATAAGTCATTAAGAGTTGGTTTAATATTATGCTCATTTAGCAGGATTCAATAACAACAGAAAATAAAATTATTGAATGGCTTCTTTGATGACATTAGTTAAATTTCTCAATAAAATACTTTTAAAGTAAATTCAAGAGCATATAAAAAAGATTCAACCACAATCAATTCAGCTGCATACCAGAGACACAGAGAAAGTTCTTCTATATAAATCAATAATTGTAATCTATAATGTAAACAAACAAATACAGAAAACACATGATTATCTCTTAACATGTAAAAAAGGACTTAACAAAAATCCAACATTCTTTCATGATAAAAGTCACAAAAAATCTAAAGATATGTGGAACTATGTCCCTTGTCTTACAGAAATGTCCCAGTTTCAGTGGGTTCTATTTATTAATTGTTGCTCTCAGTGTCTGTGCTACTGGTATTGTATTTAGGAAGTGGTCTCCTCTCCTGTGGGCCCATATTTCATGTAAAATAATTTACAGGCAGGCACACTGGCCACTAAGCAGATACAACCCTGTCAAACAAGTAAGATAGCCAACTAACAAAAGCCAGGAAGTATTGCTCTTTTCTCCTTTGTTAAAAATGTAGATCACCTGGGGAGAGGTGTTTGGTAAAGCTGGTGACTAAGTTGCAGGTGTTTCCCTAGCCCTTTGTCCCTTGGAAAGAGAATAGATCATCAGGATGGAAAGAAGCCTGAGATGCCCTTCCATGATGATGGTGTGAACTGTGTCTGGTTATTTCTCACTCCTCCATACCAGTCCAGATAGGGAAAGATAGTTTCTATGTTGGGACTTACGGTCCCTGACAGTCTCCTGTGACCATGCGTTCAAGGCTACTTTCCACTTTCTCTTCTATAAGAGCCAGTGGTTTCTTAAGCCACATTTCTCGTGCATTCCTGGAAAATAACTCCTCAAAGGTTACAGATTACTCTTGGGCTAGACCTCAGTTCTTCTAAGTAGCTCCAGGCTGAAGCTTCTCTACGTGTGTGGTAACACTTCCGATTTAAACTAAAAGTTTTTACATATAGTCCAATAATTGTTCTTAAAGAACATTCTTTGGATCTTATTGACAGCTTTTTAATAGTTGACTCAGATAAAGCAATGAAAACAATAAACTGCATTAATTAACTTCAAAATGTTCTGATTAGTAGAAACTGAAATTACAAATCATGCTGGTTCTTATGATTTTTAGAATGCATCATTGTGTAGGGTACTGGAGCAGTGTTGGAAGAGGAATTATTTCTGTTTGTCTTGAATATCAGTTTTTCAGTGGTGTGTCCCTTACTCTCCAAGTTTATGGAGAAAAAAGTGAAACAGGTGCATAACATAGGAAAAATTGTCATGTTTGGATGATGTGTTGAGACAAGCTCTCTTATCATCTTCAATTTGAAATTCCTTGTATGTTCAAAACAATCTGCTCCCAACGTATAAAATTTTGTTAGCCTCACTTGTACAGATAGAAGGATATTTAGCTTAACTAGCAATAATGAAACAATTAGACTACATGAGGTACCTCAGTAGTTCAGAATAAGAATGCCTACTTATCCTGTGTGAGTCCCTGGGTGCCACCTTTCCTCCCGTCACAACAAAACCTAGAAATATCATAATGATTAAGTCACAATGACAGGCCCTAGGCAGAGGCCACAGAGGCTAAAGAAGGGTAAGAGCTATCATTAACAGAAGCCAGTAATTCTTATGATGAAGTCACAGAAAGACTTACTAAGGAGTTACTGACAGCTGTGGTCAGCCTTTCTCATTATATAAACATGAATGAAATAATCTTTGCTTTAGGGGTTAATAATGGGGGAGGGTGTGACATGGAGAGGTTATGTAATCTTCTTCATGAGATGATTCTGTCTGACCACTCCAAAATCTCACAGATAAAATAGTGTTTCATAAAACGAATTTACTAAAGATAGTTATCACTTCTTTTTGGAAAATATTTTGCCATTGTTTCACAATAGTTTACTTTTAGAAATGTGATAAGAATAGTTACAGAATGGTTTTTTTTTTTAAATTCCATATTACTTGTCTGGATCACCTGCAAGACTGAGAACTCTAGGCAAGTCTTCTTACTACACTGTAGTATCTGGAATCTATGTGGTGCTCTTCCTAGCACATAGCAGTTAGTCACTAAAGAATGTTGCTTGACTGTATCGATCATAAGACACAGATAACAGCATACATTATTCATTGGCTTATTTTCCAACCTTCTAGTGAGGATAGATTTTATCTGTCTAATGCTGAATTTCATTTGAAAGTATGGACAAATAATTAGCATAAATTCAAAAAAGAAATAAAGGAAAGAAAATAATAACTATCATATGGCATAGAGGAAATAATGATAATAGAAAGAAACATAATCAGGGCTTAGAAAGAGCAGAGAATTTGTGTCTGCGAAAGATGTCTAGATCAATTTCAGATCTTTCAAGAAAAATATATATTTGAAATTGTTTTAAAAATGAGAATTTAGATTAGCCACAGAGATCCTTATCTCTCTGCAAGCCCCATTACTGGAGTGACATGTATGCCCAGCATGCTTGTTTATTTTTTATGCAAGTAACAGAAATCCAAAATCATATCCTCATTCTTGCCTGGCAAAACCTTCTAATGTCAGAACTACCTCCACAGCTGCTGGTACATTTGGGGTATCACAATAAAAAAAACTGATTGCACAGGGCAATGGCTTTTAACTATGGAATTAAGAAGTAGATTTGTGAAAAATTGTTTGACTAGAATGATAGATAGTATTTTCATGTATAGAGATGTAGAGAAGAAAGCTTTTTCAAGTTCAGGGGATTTCTGGGGAGAGCATTAATTTTGGAAAGCTAGTAGTCAAATATTTCCATCAATATTATAAATATATTGACAAATCAGTCATATCTTCTTGACAAGGTTGTCTGGCTTTAGTAAAGGACTCTCAATATCTAATTGCATTTATTGTGACGGGACAAACAGTCAAATTATTGGAAACAACCTTTATTTCAGAGAACATGCAAGTTCAAGCTATACAATCAGACTATTGAGTTAATACAGTGTCTCTCATCTCATTTGCATAACAATTCAATACTCAGCACAAATTTGGTAGGTTCACTTACAGTTTAAGAGAAAAGAACAAGTTTATTATTCAGAAGAGATACATTTACCATTACTTTAACTTAAAAAACTCTAAAACAGGCATTTTATATAAAATTTATGGTTTTCACAAAGCTAAGGGATGATAGTTTCATTCTTGGGAGACTAAATGAAATATTCTATGAATACAAATGGAAGAACAGTAGCTATTATGGATATAAACAGCGCATATATAATTAAGATTTACACATAGCATCGCTGTACTGGCTATTCTCCTGCAGTACTCTTTACACATTATGTGTCTGTACTCACACAACTGCAGATGACCTGAAATTTTTTCTTTCTTATGTAATTGAGATATCAAACAAATAAATAACCCAAGGTTTCAAGCCACAAAATAGCCTCATTCTTCAATTACTAACTAAAATAATTGATCAATTATGTGATTAGCAAAGGCAAAGGATGATAACAGAAAAAATTAAGGAGAGAAACGAGTTTAATTCTCCATCTAAGATGTTTGTGTATATGGCTATTTTATTTACAGCTTAAATTACAGCCATTTCATTATGTTTTAATTGACACATAAATTATGCATATTTATGAGACACTAAGTGATATTTTAGTACATTCACACATTGGTGTATGTTTAAATCAGAGTAGGCATATTTGTGCCCTCAAAGATTTATCATTTCTTTAGGATAAAATGCTCAATATCCTTCTAGCCTTTAAGTATATATGCAGTTCACTATTTAAACATATGCCATATGTTTGCTATATAATAGAACTCAGTAATTCACTACTGCTATCTAGACCTCTCTCAGATCTGCTAGCAAGACTTTCCCAACACTTCCTCCTCTGAACTCTGCCCAGGTCTTGGTACCTAGTACTCTAGTACAGAGTACTTGGTACTCTGCATTCTAGTTCTAGGAGGTCAAGTCATTTTAGATTCTGCAGGCTAATGTTGCCATGCTGTATTCATTTTCTATGCTTAACTTATTTCACCTAATATAGTGCTACCCAGTTCTAGCTATATTATTGCAAATGATAGTATTTTATTTTTTATGGCTAGTTTATATGCACTACATTTTCTTTACACATTATTTGGTTGATAGATACATCAAATTGAAAATGTTCTGCATAGCAAATGATAGTGATCAGTGGAGTATAAGAAAAATAATTACAGCCGGGCGGTGGTGGCGCACGCCTTTAATCCCGGCACTCGGGAGGCAGAGGCAGGCGGATCTCTGTGAGTTCGAGACCAGCCTGGTCTACAAGAGCTAGTTCCAGAACAGGCTCTAAAAC
>NC_022031.1:45792281-45795693 GCF_000317375.1 Microtus ochrogaster | reverse complement strand
GATGGAAAAAAATCTCCAAAGAAAATAAATAGGAGAGCCGGGCGGTGGTGGCGCACGCCTTTAATCCCAGCACTTGGGAGGCAGAGGCAGGCGGATCTTTGTGAGTTCGAGACCAGCCTGGTCTGCAAGAGCTAGTTCCAGGACAGTCTCTAAAACCACAGAGAAACCCTGTCTCGAAAAACCAAAAAAAAAAAAAAAAAAAAAAGAAAAATAATTACAAGTTGTATATCTGAAAATTAACACCTATAGTATTTAAGGACCTCAATGGAAATAATCTGATAAAATGAAAAATAATACAAATTTCACAAAAGAAGATATATGAATGGCTGTCAAGCATACAAAATTTTCAGTATCATTATTCAGTAGGGAAGTACAGCTCCAAGCCACAGTGAGAATGCATATTCTATTAGTTACCATAACTATTATCATGAAGACAAAAGGAAACAGGTGCTGAGGAGAATATGGAGCACAGGGAGTTGTTGGTGAGGATGTACTTTAGTACAGATATAATGGAGATAATACAGAACTTTCATCGGAATTAAAAACAAAAATACCAATGGTTCAATGATCACATTAATGAGCATACTACCAAAGAACATGAATCAAGGTATCAAGGAGGCCCTGCTACTCTGATGATTTACATATCACACTTTGTAATAGCACCTTCATGGAGTCCCTTGTGGTTTTATTTTTAATCAACATAAAATTTAAACGTAGCCTTTTATTTTTAATGGGATTTTATTTGCTTTGTATTTTGTCTCAATTTTCTCTGGAAAAAATACAAATTTCAAATATCTATTCAAATTCCATTCTCATGCACAAAATTTACTGTTAAGACAGAGAAATATTGAAATACCATAAACATATTTTCCAAGAATTCTATTTTTCAAAAAAATGTGTTGATTATTTTTAATTTTTTTTACATTTGCTTTTCTTTTTATTGGAAACAATGTCTTTTCTCCCATAATGTATCCTGATTATTTCCTTTTTCTCTACTCTCTCCCAGTCCTTTCCTGCCTCCCCTCTCATCTGGATCTGCCCCATTTCTGTCTCTCATTATAAAAATCAGGGTTCTAAGATATAATATAACAATATAAACGATAACATTTTTAATAAATTCCTTCACACTCATAAGGTATGCCCTTTATGTATAACCACAACAGTAAGTTAATAATTTTCAGTGGAAGACAAGTAGGATCTCTTGACAATTATATGCTATGTGGTCCTTGAATTTAATGGTAGTAAGTTGAGATACAGAATATGTGACTGTTTTATATGCAAATGCTATTTATAATGGACATTTTTCACAAACCGTTTCTGTGCCAGCTTGTTACAAGTACCCCAGTTCCATAACAAGCACACTGTAAATCTGCTGAAAATATGACACCAATCTTTACTCTAAAAACCTGTGCTTAGATCTTCAATATGCTTTAGAACATAAAGTGTGTGGTATTTTCTTTGTGAAATGTATTCATTATAGTGTGGAATGGCTGTATCGGTGTATAGAGTTTTTATGCTATGTAAATTTGGTCATTATGGTGGATTAAATCAAAAGTTCTAACAAAGGGATGTAGGAGTAACTGGCTGCCTGGCTGTGAGATTTGAGGATGCCAGTCTTCACAGAGAGATGATTTAAACTGTGTTGCAGCAAAGAAACAGTAAAACTCTGTACTGTAGAGAGGGATAAGATAAGTTGTTCTGTTGTGCTGTCTGTTCACGAGTATTTGGTAAAATGTGATTTATGGAGACCCATTCAAAATTTTCCTTAGTGAACATTTGGAAAACAATTCAGGTGAGTGGTATTTTGTCTTGTTTCATTTGTTTTTCTTTTCGTAAATATATTTTATCAGTAGAAAAGATAGTATTACTCCAAATTGGAATATAATAATATGTTATTGCTGCTATTACTGAGGAAAGTCACTTGTAGTAATATTACTTATTGCCAAGTAGAAAAGTTGAAAAGTAAACAGAAAAGGTTTCACAAAGGCACAGGTCTGAAAACCATACAGAATTAGGAGTGTATAGTAAAACCATTTAAAACAAAATCTATTAACTTGCTCCCATTATTACCAAATGAGTTTATCTTTTGCCCTACAAATTCATATGATCTATACACTTCTCTGAATTAAACAAATACATTGACAATCTATCTAAGAGTTTTGTTACACCCCTAGAATTGAAATATAATGGTGCACTGTAAAACAATGTTCTAGACAAAGACAGACCACACATACCAGATGATACCACATTATTTTAATGAAAATAAAGAATTCTTATTTCTTACCAACAAATCATCATGTTTATCACAATCAATTATTTTCGTGTTTGCTATGATTCTGGAGTAAACTCACCTACTATAGGAAACAGTCATCTGAAAACTTAGTGAATACCATTATATACAGCATATTATATTAGTAAAAAGATACGGTATTGATGTATGTATTTCCCAGACTATAATAGGTATTTTACCACTATTTTAGAGTGTACACTTTCTACTTTACTATTATCTTATGGTGGAAAAATCTCATACATTTAGTGTTTACCAGAAGTCTGAATTGTATCTTTTGAGCCTGATTTAACTTAACTTTGTTTTGTCTTTATTATGATCATAAAATAATGCATATTCTATGGTGTGCACATGCATGTGTGTGTGTGTGTGTTTGTCCTAGTTGTATAGCTGGTTATATCATCTAGCTTTGTGAACATATATACTGTGTTGTCTAAACATGATAAAATCACCTTCCAAGGCATTGATGGAAATTTATCATTATTATTAAGTGGACTCTTAGCCACATTGCAAATTCAGGATCATGAAGAACTCTCATTAGAATCATAAATAAACAATAATATATCTATCTCAACAGAAGATGGCAAAGGTTAAAATATGTTAAGAGGTTGTCTTATTTAAGAATTCTATTGCTGCAATGAAATACCATGACCAAAAGCAGATTGGGCACGAAAGGGTTTATTTGCTTTACACTTTTCATCACGGAAGGATGTTAGGATAGGAGCTCAAATAAGGCAGGGACCTAGAGGTAAGAGCTGATGTAGAAAATGTAAAGGAGTTCTTTCTGCTTAATGTCTTGCCCCCTACAGCTTGCTCAGTCAGCTTTCTCATTGAGCCAGCAGGACCAGTAGCCTAGAGATAGACCACCTACCATGTGCTGGGACTTCCCTCATCAATCACTAACTAAGAAAATGTCTTACTCTTACAGCTGGATTTTGTGGAGGCATTTTCTTGACTGAGGTTCCTCCCTTTCAGATGAATTTAGCTTGTGTCAAATTGACATAAAACTAGTCAGGACAGAAATAGCTAGCTAGTCCTTGTTTTTCTTTCCTATTTTCCTTCCTTCCTTCCTTCCTTCCTTCCTTCCTTCCTTCCTTCCTTCCTTCCTTCCTTCCTTCCTTCCTT
>NC_022031.1:45764333-45792181 GCF_000317375.1 Microtus ochrogaster | reverse complement strand
TTCCTTCCTTCCTTCCTTCCTTCCTTCCTTCCTTCCTTCCTTCCTTCCTTCCTTCCTTCTGTGATTTCTTTCTTTTTTCCTTTTGTATTAGTTTGTTCTTCTCAGGTTTTGTTTTGTTGTTATTCATTTGTTTGTTTGTGAGACAATGCCTTAAATGGGCCACATTAGCTTGAAAGTCATTATATACAGAAGGATGGTCATGAACTCCTGTTCTTACTGCCTTAGGCTTCTGAGTTACGGGGTTATAAGCAGCCATCATCATGCCCAACTTAACTATCTTAAATGAAAAAAAAAAACGTGTGAGGGAAAACTTAGCTTGACTTTAGAATAAAACTAATTTAGACAATATTTAAATATATTGAATTCTTTTCCAATAAACTAACCATTTAACCACTAAGAATCAGAAGAGTGAATGATGAGCTTTTTTAGATGAAAGTATGATGGATTTATTAAAATGAGCTGATGAGACAGAGGTTCGGATACTATGGCAGTATAAAAATACGTGTAAATTAGGAAAAAGGCAACTGGTTTTGTCCTTCTCTTGTAGCTGAATTTTCCCTTGTGTGGTGAGCCTGCTGACTGCAAATGCCAGTGGCTTGACAGTGTTCCACACCCTTATGTGTGTTCTCCACTTCTCCAACTCTTCTCCTTCTGCTCCTCTTCCTTAAAATTCCCACAAGTTCCCTGTTTCAACATTATAATGGATTCTATAGATTCTCTCTCATTTTTCTGTATTAACAGAATCATTTTCCCCAGCCCTTAACTGGCTTCATTTTTTTTTTTTAGCCATTTATGTTAGCCTTAGATAAGATGCTTCCACCCCACCCAAGGTTCTTCACTTTCTGCATTATCTTCCTTTGCTTCATCAATCTAAACAAATCAGTTTATGGCTTTGGGTTTTTTTTATTAGTTTTATTGAGCTATACATTTTTCTCTGCCCCCCCTTTTCTCTCCCCTCCCTTCCAAGCCTCTCCCAAGATCCCCATGCTCCCAATATACTGAGGAGATCTTGTCTTTTTCTAATTCTTATGTAAGTTAGATCCATCTATGTCTCTCCTAGGGTCCTCACTGTTGTCTAGGTTCTCTGGGATTGTGAATTGTAGGCTGGTTTTCTTTGCTTTATGTCTAAAAGCCATTTATGAGTGAGTGCATATATTTGTCTTTCTCTGTCTGGGTTACCTCACTCAATGTAATGTTTTCTAGATCCATCCTTTGCCTGCAAATTTCAAGATGTCATTTTTTTTCTGCTGTGTTGACTCCATTGTGTGAATGTATCACATTTTCCTTATCCATTCTTTGGTCAAGGGGCATTTAGGTTGTTTCCAGATTCTGGCTATGAAAAACAATACTGCTATAAACATAGTTGAGCACATGTCCTTGTGGTACAATTGAGCATCTTTGGTTATATACCCAAAAGTGGTATTGCTGGTTTTTGAGGAATGTTGTTTACTAATTTTCTGAGAAATCGCTATACTGATATCCAAAGAAGCTGTATCGGTTTCACTTGCACCAGCAATGAAGGCGAGTTCATTTTACTCCACAACCTCTCCAGCATAAGTTGTCATCAGTGTTTTTGATTTTGGCCATTCTTACAGATATAAGATAGAATCTCAAATTTGTTTTAATTTGCATTTCTCTTATGGCTAATGGTTTTAGATTCTTCTGTTGAGAGTTCTCTGTTTAGGCCTGTACCCCAGTTTTTTTATTGGATTTTTTGTTCTTTTGGTGACCAATTTTGTGAGTTTTTTTTTTTTTTTTTTTTTTTTTTTGATATATTTTGGATATCAGCCTTCTGTCTGATGTACGGTTGATGAAGATCTTTTCCTCATTATAGGCTGTGGTTTTGTCTTGTTGACCGTGTGCTTGGCTTCACAGAAGGTTTTCAGTTTCAGGAGGTCCCATTTATTTATTAGTTGTTTCTCTCAGTGTCTGTGCTATTGGGGTTACATTTAAAAAGTATTGGTCTCCTATGCCAATGTGTTCAAGTGTACTTCCCACTTTCTCTTCTATGAAGTTCAGTGTGGCTGGCTTTGTGTAGAGGTCTTTGATCCATTTGAACTTGAGTTTTGTGTATGGTGATAGATATGGATCGATTTTCATTCTTCTACATATTGATGTCTAGTTATGCCAGCACCATGTGTTGAATACGCTTTGATATTTTCAATGAGAAATACCTCCCACAGTCTTTTATGTTTAAGTATTTGGTCCTCAGTTGGTGGTGCTATGGGAAGCTTAGGGGTGCTGCTCAGTTGGAGGAAGTGAATCCTTGAATTCCATTTTCCTGTGGAGTTTCCTGGGGTTTTAACTTTTTCTTCTTCTTAGGTTTTTCATGTCTCTCCTCACACTCCTCTGCAGTGCTACTTTTTTCTGAAGATGCCAGGGCCATGCAGCCAGTCTCTACTTTTCCTTCTTCAAGTGTTTCTTCTCCTGTTTTTCCAGTTTCCTAGTAATTTCAGCAGCCACTTCTTCTGGACTATGGCTTCCTTCTGGGCTATTTTGCTAACCACAGACATTTCATGATCCAACTGTTAATGAAATAAAGAGTTCGAATAATTCACCGCATTCACCTCCGAGGAGTGAAAAGTTTGATACTTATCAGTGTCTAGGGCATGAAGGTTTGGGAGACATTGATCAAAGTACACAAAAAACAGATAAAGGGAATAAGCTCAAGAGATTTATTGTAAACATAGTTAAAACATAGGTATTTTATTCTAGAACATTATTATGGACAGATCTTAATGTCCTCTCCTCATTAAAAAATGAAATGTCTGTGAGATAATGCATAGTATTAATTCAATTTTTCCATCCCTGTAGGCATACTTAAGTATACTATATTATACATAATAAATACTTATAACTTTTGTCAGTTAAAAACAAGAAGATACTCTTCCTTTAAAATATTCTTCTTTAAATCACTGGGAAATGTTTTAGAACCAGACATGTGTAAAACACTAACATGAGCATATTGAATATTTCGAATGGCTTTGAAATAGTGTCAACTTTAGTCTTTCTTTCATCAATTCACTTACTATTCAATTCACCATTAAATCTTTCAAATATAATTGCTAGTGAGTATGTGCTGAGTCAATCCCTATGACAGGTCCAAGGTAAAATGAATAAAACCAGACCAGTCTCTCATGTGGCAAAACTGAAGATGATCAGACTGATAAAAAGATTACTGAAATTAAAAATGACAAGGAACAATGAAATTATTAAGTATCTCAGTTATTTTAGCAATGTAAAATATACATAGTCAATAACTATCACTTAGTAGTCAGTGTATTTTTGTTTGTTTTCAGACAGGATCTCAGCACTCTCATCCAGACTGGCTTCAAGCTCTCATCAATCCTGTTTAAATATCCCACGTTGTAGTTGATTGTGGTTGTTTGCCACCACATCTGCCTGTAGATGGTTTATTCATGACACTACCCTTCTAGAGTAAACACACTTGTCTTTTGAGACACCAGAGTGGAGTTATTTCTTGAGATAAGTAGAAGGCATAATGTCAAAAATTGTAAGGGTCAAAGGCACACTTCCTCATGGACATGATTTTTGTATATCTGATAACTGGTACTAAGAATATAGGAAAGAAAATGTGGAAAGGAATTCCATGCTTCTTGATGCAGCAGTATAACTTTGAAAAGTTGATGTTAGTAAGGGTACAGAGACATAGGAGCTCCTTCATACTGTTGGAATATATTTCAACAGTGTGGAGATTTCCTAAGAAATTAAATGAAGAGCAACTAAATGACCTGGTTACACTACTCCTGAATATAAATCAAAAGAAATTAAATCAGCACATAGAAAAGCACTAAGGTAGAAGATGAATACAAATTCTCATCAACTGATGAATATACAAATTAAATTTTGTGCATAAACAAAAGAATATTAAATATTAATAAAGAAGCAATAGATTCTGTTACTTATACAATATAGAAAGAACTACAGAATTTTGTAAAATGAAATAAGCCAAGGCAAAAGAGAGAAGTATCATCAGTTTGTCATCCTCCATATTTGGAAGCTAATTTTTTTCTATTTGAAAGCAGAATTTTGGTAACCAGTGGTGCCAAAGGAGGTTGAGAGTGGATTAAAGAAGGACCTGATTTTGACAGTACATGTCATACGCATGTGTTAAAATATCACATTGAGCACCATTAATATAAATGATGACTGTATGTTTGATCAACAAATTAAATGAAACAAAGTACAATAATAAAAGTAGGAAAAATTCTAAATGTATATATGCAAAGATTTTATGGAAGTTCATTAAGTGCACAATTCTTCTGTCATGGGAAATTGTGCTCCTGGAAAATCTGTCATATTATATAAAAATATTAGATCTGGCTATAAGGAAAGAAATTTGAAAGGTTTAGTGCACATGCTAAAACAAGATAAAGGTCCAGAAACACGTGGGGACTCTATTTGCGGCTGGGTGACTTTGCACATAATTCATTTCCTTTGACAAGCTTTATATTTTCCTATGCCATGTAGAGACATTGCTTTTATGTAAATGAAATAATTTAAACTTTGGAAAACATTGTTTGGCAGACCACAGGAAGAAATTATTTAATATCACCTCTGCTAAGAACTGCATGTTGTATTCATTTGAAAATTGTTCCTCAGTAAATCACGTAAAATTTCAGAGAAAGCAGATGAAATCTGTTTCCCTGTGCCTTTTTGCCTCAAAATTCATTGGTACATTTTTTTCTTATCTGAGTAAAACCTGAAGGAATATTTTCTTATTAAATTTATTTCCTAGTGTAAGGTGTGCATGATGGATTTCCAAAAAAATATCATGTAATCAAAACCATGAATTGGTTCATGTAGCACTGTAGTATTATAGGTCCATGGCTCTCTGTAGTGCTATGTGTGGAAGGTTTTATATGTCTTCTGGACTCTACATTGTCATCCATCATTTTCATAGTTCTAGGGTCTCCGATGGTCTATGATGACTACATTTTGTCTGTTTTTTTTTTAGATAACTTTATTAGTTTTGCTCATGTGCTTGTCTTTATCGATCCCTTTGTCCCCTTTAATAATGTCTATAAGAGGTGGGTGGCAGCTGGCCAATAACATGATTAAAGATATTTTCTGAGAAGAAAAACCATTTTTTTTAGATAACTTTATTAGTTTGTTCTTGAGGAAAAATATAAGGCCAATAGAGGGATAAATTAAATGAGTCCAGTAATAGTAAAAGTAGGGCATTGTGAGTGCTGTTCTTCAAATAGTTGGATTTCTAGTTTTCTATACAGTTCAGGGGAAAGTGTTATGCATGCGAATATGTTGAGCATAAAGGGAAACAAAGCGCAGAAGTAGATAGAATGCCAACAATGCAATAGTTGGCTAATCGATGGAAAGAAGTGCTGAACAGGATAAGGGGGTGTTATGCAAGTCAGTGAATATGTGGACTAGCAAAGCGAATGACAAACAGGATCTTTAACATGTCTAGGGGTTGGTAATGCATGCCTGAGCATGGCTAGAATACTGACTGAGTTCCTAAGGAATTCTCTTAGTGTTTCCATGAAGAAAGGTATTTTAAAACAAAACTCACTAAAACTAGGAAGTTCTGATGACATTCTTTTGAGAAGAGATGAGCAGGAGATGATCTGTATGCTTTTGGAATTCTGAAAAGAATAATCTTGGTTGCTCTTTGATATAGTTTGATGGCTGTCACATTCATAAAAGATCAGGAACTATCCCAGTTCAGTAAACATTTGTTAGATCAGTATGTGAGAAACATTTTAAATGTTGAAAAGAAGACTATAAATGGTGAGTAACATCTGTTATTTCATTCTGAGGACTAACACAGAGCAGAACTTAGGCATGTAGATAATTAAGATGCAAGCTGAAAGGTCTTATTTGTATATGGCTACCGTGAGAAACATAGACTTCCCCTTCTAAGGATGAATAATATCTGTTCTCTTTTATACCTATATGAACACGAGGAATCCTCTTAACTTGTGTCCTCCTGATTTTCTTCATTTCTAAAATTCAACTAACAGACCACATAATATCCATGTATACATGATTCACATTGTGAAAAACCTAAGCTCTAAAAAAACAGCCTCCTGCAGTATTTGTAACATGGATCTTTTAGTGTTTAAAAATGTTTAAAATAGAAATGTTTAAAATAGAAGGGCAGGGAAAAATGGTGAAGAAAAATTCTGGTGATAATGTTTAGGAATCTTCACAGAACATGAAACATTTTGCCTACCCTTTAAAGAATTCTGGATGCCTTGGTAAGAACCATAGAATCACAGGTAGAAGAGAGCAAAAAGAAGTATATAAGCAATGGATGTGTACGGTCAAAAGCCAAGCAATAAAAGTAACAGAAGTTCAAGGTAGGATTAAGGGGATGGATATAATCAAAGCATTGTCTACATGTGTGAAATTCTCAAAAAAGTATTTTTTTTTAAGGGAGAGAATGCTGGGCAGTGGTAGAGCACACCTATAACCCCAGCACTCCTCAGAAGGCAGAGACAGGTAGAGCCCTGTGAGTTCAAAGCTAGCCCATTTTATAGCGCAAGTTCAAAATTAACTGGGCCTACACACAGAGAAATGCTGTGTCAAAAAAATAGAAACAAGGAAGAAATGAGATGGTAGTGGTATGTTAGTAGAAGTGGCAGCAGGTAAGAGCCAAAGATGAAGACAACAGAAAACCATGCTGCTTCTGACTTGCGCTGTGCAGTGCATACTTCTGTTCAACCTTTCTTTGGCTGGAGAAGGTTATTCTAACCAACTTCCAGACTCTGCCCTAGTTAACTTGATTTAACCTGTATATTAGGAAGAGCTCTACAGAGCTGGAACATTGAAGAGCATTGCTAAGGTATACTTAGGAGAATTTATTGCAAAGGGTTTACTTTTATCATTGGAGGGAAAGGTCACTGAATTTTTGTTGTTAATTTCTCATGTCAGAACTTTATAGATCAACAATTACAAATGACAAGCAAATCATTCTTCACTTTTCAACATAAAGAGTTCTTGTTTTTACTTTGGACAAAATACTGAAAGATTTTCCCAGTTAAAACATTTAATTGCTTTCTAAAAGTCTTTGGGAAATTTCTAACAAACATTGGCAAGATTTCATAAAACAGAAACATATCAATCATATTAATTTCAAACAAAGGAATTATTTTAGTTATACTTAGCCAAATCTATTTCCTAGAGTATTCAAATATAAACACATAGAAATGAGAACTATTGTAATCTCAAATAGTTAATAAACATCAATGCTGACATTAACTAACTCAAGGAATACCTGACTACACTTGGCAAAAGTTAACCAGTTAGTGCCTGACTGGCTGTTGTAATGATTTTGGTAGTACTGACTGTTACTTTGTATTGCTTATAATCCTGTGCAAAGTTGTATCAATATTTAAACCCTCAGTATTTGCTACATAATGCTTTCTAAGGTGATGTTTCATAATACACATTTATAATGAAGCATTTGCTAAATGGCTCATTGGTTTTTAAACATTATAAATACATTATTTTATTTTTTTTTCACTGAAGCTCTCTACTGTGGTATATGTTAACTGTTTATCTCAAAGATGAAGAAAATGAATTTCCTACAAAACAAGACAAGGCTTAGAATCTAAATTTGTAAGCAATGTGCCTATTTAATTTTTGGGACAAGTCATCACTTTGGCAAATGTAGATACTCTTATCATCTGCCACTCTGTGAAGTACTGAGCCACTCATATCCCCAGAAAATGTAAATAGAAAGTATAATTCAGGCCTTCCTGATAGAAAGTCTTCCCCTGGTTGTGATGACAATGAAATGTTGGGAGAAAAGTTGATCATCACTGTAGTTTTCAATTTAATGTACTACTTCTACAAAGGTTTAAATCCTTTGAAAATAGTTAAAATAAAATGAGGACTTAGGAGAAGGGTCAATCCAAATGAAAGGTTAGTATAAAGTTTTGATTTTGCAATATACATAAAAATATTATAACCAGGAGTAGTAGAACACTATGTGATGTAAACTTAGGGAGCCTGGAGATTAAAGTTTTCAGCAGGGATGAAAAGAGGGAATGGAGGATAGGTTGAAACTAGGGATGGTTAAAGAAGTCTTATGAACACCTACTAGCTTGCAAAATAATTAACAATACAATTACAGGGGGCTGGAGAGATGGCTCAGACGTTAAGAGCATTGCCTGCTCTTCCAAAGGTCCTGAGTTCAATTCCCAGCAACCACATGGGGGCTCACAACCATCTGTAATGGGGTCTGGTGCCCTCTTCTGGCCTGTGTTCATGCACACAGACAGAATATTGTATACATAATAAATATATATATATATATATTTTTTTTTTAAAAATACAATTACGTAAAAGATATCCTGCATAGATGTAAAGTGTTGCTCACTGATGGCATTGGTTATTAACTGAATACTTTAGTGTCAGGTATGGTTACCCACCTTTGACTTATTCGTCAGGGATGCCCTACATGTACCCAAAAGAATACAGGCTATTACCATTGGGATAGTTGCCAACAGTGGACAGTTGGTAAAAACTTATAGATATAAGCATTATAAACTTTGGATATAGGACACAGAACTCGTCTTAAACTTATGAGGAAATGATTTTCATACTGGCTATATTTAATGGTTCTTGAAGGTGTTATACATACCACTGAAAGAAAAAAGGCATCTATAGTCTTATCCAGCAATGGAATCTACATAGACAATACAGAGCTCACAGACAAGATGTGTCCACTTGTGCAATGGTGGCATGGCTTAACAGCCATTGTGGTAACTGAACACTTTCTCATTGCTTTTGAGTTTTGCTCTGCAAGTGGTAATTCATGACTGGCATTCTAAACCAATTAAGAAAAGACCACTACTAGGTTTTCTTTTCAAAGCCCTGGGGAAGGAATCATACCATTGCTATTCTGCTAACTGGTCAAAAGCCTTCAAAATATTTATGTTTATACCTGTATCTTTTTTTTCTGTTCTTTTACTACTGGGTATTAAGAAGTAGGCCTCATATATCACCAGACTTTACCTATCTTTTGACATAGCCTTTCCATGGCAGACTTTGAGCTCGCTATCTTTGAATAAACAATCCTTCTTTCTCAGACTCCTGAGTAACTTTAATTTCAGGTGTAAGTTCCCAGGCGCAGTTAAAAATGACATCTAAAAGACTGATGGATTTTAGAAATTAAACAATATTAGAGATAGTCACTTTGTGATAACAATAGTTGATTTCATGTTTTCATTTATGTTGACTTTTATACTTTCATACTTGTATGTCCTGAAACTTTGGCTATCTTCATCCTCCGTTACTCTCTGTCCTCTTCCTTTTTCTCATATTAAAACTCCATTTTTTTTTTGCACAATCTTCATTCTACTTTGAGGCAAAAGAGACAACAACAACCAATTGTTTTCTTATAATTTCTCTGACTGTGATCAACAATTTTGACAAAATGCAACTTAGGGGAGAATGTGGGTTTTCTGGTGTACCCTTTAAATCTCCATCTGTCATCAAGGAATGTCAGGGCACCCTGAGACAGGAATTTGAAGTAAAAATCTTGGGGGAATGTTGCTTGCTGGCTTATTCTGGCTCCTCCAGAGTCATGCATAACTAGCTTCCCTGTACAGTCTGGGATTACCTGCCCCAGTAAGGTACCACCCAAAATTCCTGGGTTCTACTACATCAATTAATAATGAAGACACTCCCTATAGACATGACCATGAACAACCTTCTCAGGGTAATAGCTCAGTCGAGACGTTCTCAGTTGATTCTACACTGTCTCAAATTGACAATGCTAATTAGGAATCTAATTTTGACATGATTCTCATTCTGAAGCATTTCTTATGGCAGTGAAATTTTAAAGTCAAGCATGACTGACATCCACTTGCATCATTTTCCATGAGTTATCACCAAAGTAAAGTAGAGAATTGGAGGTGAGAACAGATGCACACAGAGAATGATCCTGAGAGATCATCACCATCAGTGATGCTCACAGATCCTGAAAATGATTACAACTCAATTCCTATAAAATTGTTGGAAGAAAGATATTTTGATTGATTAATTCTTGATGAAATCCAACTTTGTGGTAGAAAAATCAACAAAAGCTTTTTAAAAGACATAAGTAAAATGATTGCTTCTTATACCATGTCTCCATCTTTAAAATAATTTGAAAAGTAGAAAATGCTTTATTTTCTAATTTATGAACACTTAAACTGTTTTGTGTGTACTTTAATGTTGGTTGTTCTTCTTTCAGTTATTTTTTAGTCTTCTTTTTTTTATTTTTTGAGACAGTCTCCTATTGCCCTGTCTATTCTCAAGTTCACCGTGTAACTGAGGCAGATCTTGAGTTCCAGGTTCTCACCTCTCTTAGAACTCTCTCTGTAAACCAGGCTGGCCTCAGACTCACAGAGATCTACCTGCCTCTGCCTCCCGAGTGCAGGGATTAAAGGCAAGTGCTACCAATGCCCGGCCCAAGGGTCCTTTGAGTTTTGTCCACAACACAGAGAAAGTTCCTAACATTCCAAGTTCCCCTTACCACAGAAAGAGTTAAATGCAATGTAACATATTCATGAGATGGAATTCTAAGCTACAGAACTGCACAAATACAATGAATAGAGATTTTAAAAGAGCTGTGAGTAGTGAAAACCAAACTAAAGCAAAGCCTGCAGAGATAGGCTCTGCACCATACCCTAAAGAAGTTCAAGATAATCTTAGTTTATGTGGGAAATTCAGGCAGGTCTCTGGCATATTTTAGTGGCGGGAAGCATACTGCAAGGATGAAAATCAAAATAACGTTTGTAACACTGAACTTAGTGCTATAAATACAAAGAAACTGTAACAACATTGGACGCTGTGTCCTGACTGCGGTGGCTGGAGAGCTGCGGAGACCAGGTGTTGGCTGTGGTAGAAAAACAGATTATCATTTTAAGTCATCATTATAAAAGCCAGGGGATCTCATCCTGATTACCGAACCATTCCTGGGTGCAGAATACTGGGTCGTGTTTCCCAGTTCCTTCCATGCTGTTTCAGAAGCTGTGTAAGATCTCATCTGTGAAATTGCAAGGGAGTTCTTGGAAAGAAAGAGGGAAGATTTTTGACTGAAACAGAAACATGGCTGAATGAGTTCCACAAAGAAGGCTCTCAAGTTCCTGGAGAAACAACATCTGAAGAAGACAGCCTTAAGGATCCACCGCAAAGCATAATGCAGCAAAACGGAATGAAAGGAGCCACAGTAGGAGACGTTTCAGCTAGTTCGTGGACAGATAATCTTGAACCTGGTCTCCCAGGAAGATGTGAGGTTGACTCTGCTGCAGGATCTGTGCAGTGGACATAGAAGAACATAGAAGACAGCTGGAAAGAGAGACGGTGACACTGATGTCACATGACAAAACTCCCCGATTCCTGCTGTCACAGTTGCACTCAATGTACTTATCTGAAAGCCTCTGTGCTTTCTCTATCTCTCTCTTTCTCCCCCCCCCCTTTCTTAAATGTTGTTTGACATAAAGCAGCTCATTCATTGCGGATCGGTGTTGACCTGTAGGCATTCATTCAATCTTTGCTCAAAAGATTGAAAAATGGTAGTTTCCTGTTTTTTTTTTTTTGTATTTGAGTTTAACTGCTGTGTAGTCACAGCTTTGTGGAAAGCTGATATATCAGGAATTATATTTCATATCTTAAATAAAACATGTTTCTAAATTTAAAAGTAAAATAAAAAAAACTATATTTCAAGATATGTGCCTTTTGCTATTCTTTCTGATTTCTCTCCGAGTTTGCTAGACAAAAATACAAAAGACAAGGAGATGTCATACACATAATCTCCTTTCCTAATTAGAGTTTCATTAGTGGACAATAATAGGTAAGTGAGCTAACATGTTATTGATCCTTCATTGACTCCTAGATTTAAAGGCTCAGGGAGTGGGATGACACATATGCTATTGTTTATTCTGATGCCCGTTCAATATTCTGCATAGGCTAAAGCTCAGAAAAGCCGAGCTGAAACTAATCTACCAGTGTGCAAAATTAACCCATAAATTGTGTCCCTCAGTGCCAGGAGTAAAGGCATGGTCACATAACGGTTTCTCCAGGAAGTTAATCAGTGGATATTTTAGAAAAAAAAATGCCTGAAGGTAATTGAGTTGATTTTTTAATTAATTTATAGCACAGGAATGCCCACAAGGAAGGGTTACTTGCTACTATGATCCCAAACAGGAAATTCACGTCATAAGATTGTGAGATCTCACTTGGCATCTAAAGATCAGTTTTGTCTGTTGGTATCCTGTATTGAAAAGCACTTTTTCCAGCATGTATGAATGAGGTCATTGTAGTTATTGCATTGGGTGATGCTAATATAGCTTTTTCACTGTGTTTGGCAAACATAAGAAGTAGATGTCACTATTGGTAAATGACAATTCCATCACAGCAAACTTTTAATTGGCCTTAAATTGGTGCACAGTTCTTTGCTGTGCTTTATCTTTTGTGAGATGCTAATAAAAATAATAAATCAGAACCCAAAGTGTTGCAAAAAATAAAACCCTATTAAACCACAGACTAATGGGAATAGTATTGTTATAATTTTTAACCATAATGACGTTTCACCTTGGATAGCTTCATCTAGTTATAATAACTTTAGAATACTTGCAAGAAGTTTTAGAAGTATGCCTATATATTTAGTTTTTTAAAATTTGTTTCTTATAAATTTTCTAGTACCTCACATTCAGGTCTTAATTGGTAACTGGACACCAATGTCTATACAGAGAAGCTTTGAAAAGTGAAATGGGGAGCAAATGCCAAAATCTATAGCATCTATCTATCTATCTATCTATCTATCTATCTATCTATCTATCTATCTATCTATCTATCTACCTATCTATCTATCATCTATCTATCATCATCTATCCACCTATGAATCATCTGTCTATATAAAGATCATCTCTCTCTCTCTCTCAACTACATATCATCTATCATCTATATAGATGTAATCTATTTATTTCTGTTTCTATTTACTCAATACATTTATTATGAATTTATCTCCTTCAGTGTTGGACCCCTGATGAGTTCACCTCCAGGCTCTTTTAACTCCAAAACAAATTTCAACCACTTTATTCTGCTTCTTACTCTGGCAACAATCAGTGTCCTTGACAATATAAATAAAGCAGCAGGGAAGAGACAGAGAACCAACAGACAGCAGACACCACCACTGGACCAGGTGCTGTCTTCAGAATGTGCTGCTAATGCTAGGCTACTGTCTTCTCATGCCCACAGGAGAGATTCTTTAATTACCCACAGTACTGATCTCTTGTTTTCCAGGTTATTCTCTCTGGAGACAATCTCCTGCACCCTTCTGCTCCCCTGAAGAAATACACTCATAATATTCTTATGTGAATTAAGAAAGGAATAAATTGTCAAGATTCTTTTTCCAATTTTATCCCTAAACTCATTTATCTCCTACCTAGTGTTTTGCAGAATCCTTTGTTGTTCTTCCTGTGTCAGGGCTTATTGAGAGTGATACGTTCTGCTATATTGTATCTACGGTGTTCATCAGAGTCTTTCATTCCTGTTACAATCTGAAAGGTCTTTGTCTGTAGAGTCAGAATCCCCTGCTTTTCTCAAATCTGAAGGTTCAGGATGCTTTTGTTATGCAGTCAGGATCCATTGTCCTGCTCTCTGCAGTTGGGTTTCAGAGATCCTAGAGTTGCCTTATCCAAACACTTATACTAGTTTGTAAAGAAATAAAAACTGGGTTATATTAGCAGAAGGCATTTAAACACACAGCTGGCATGAGCAGAACACTAATGAAATGTGAACCGCATGAGCATAAAACCTTCTAACAGAGTAGAGAAACCCAACGTGGGGAAAGCAGTATGGGCTTTCAGGAGTTCTGTGGCAAGGAAAAGAAATCTGACATAAAACGGGGTACACAATAAAACTTTTATAAAATAATTAGATGAATTTCAGAAAATTAATAAGTAAAACTTCAAGCTAACATTTACTGAGAAAATGTCCAATTTTAGCTGTGATGAAGGAGTATATATTTATAGTAGCCAAATATAAACACAATATTGTGTTTGTTTCCACAGATGTGGAACCTGAGATCTAGAGAGAATAAAACAGTGATTTCCAAAAGTCAATTATCAGAACAGTGACAGCATGAGAGTCTATTGTCTACGATTTCAACCTTCCCCTCACCTTGCGTTATATGGTACTAAGACTGAAAGCAAGAGAGAACAACAGGTTTCATAATGCAACAGTCTACAGTTTCCTCTTTGGCTATGCCTTTCTCCCATACTATCACAATACTGGAAGGCTGTTACATTATTTACATTTCAAGGGTGCTTCTTGGAGATACTGACTAGAGAAAAGACCACAAATTGGTCTCTTCTGCTGTCCCTTCATGTCTCCTCTTCCTGCCCTAGCTACCTCAGGCACTGACTTTCACATGCTGAGGCCAGTCCTAACCCTTTTTCAGCAGAAACCTGAAAAAAGGCCTAGAATGTGTTGGTTTTTTTTTTTTTATCCTCTTTGTCTGAGCTGTGCCTGATTTAAGAGATCAAGTGTTCTTAGCACACCAAGGCACTCATTTCTTACACTATTGTGATGTTTTTGCATTAAAATGGGCTGTGTTTTGGGAGGAGTGGATGGGGAGTGGGCTGGGGGGAGGGGAAGGGGGCCCAGAGGAGGGGTGGGAGGGAGAAATGTGGGTGAAATGTACAAATAAAGTAAAATAAAATAGAAAAGAAAAGGAGTGGGTTATGTTCCTAGAAAGAAACTTTTTGGCATGGACTGTCCAGGCCTGATAGTGGGCTTTCATTCGATGTTAAATGCAAGAAAGATTGACGGCTTAAGACTTAAATGGTTTTCCTAAAGTAAACCTTCCAAAAGATTTATCTCAATTAAAAATTGAGACAACTGACTAGACAGACACTTTGTTGGATAAGTGTTTTAATGTAACTAAGTACTCTTGAGTAAGTAAAAGATATTTTAAACAATAGTAATTGAGCTAGTTAATATATTTTTAGTGTAAGAGTGCATTAATTCAAGCAAAAAAATTCCCAAAGTTAGAAAATAAGCTAAATTTAATTGGCCAAAGAACCGAAGAATTACCTGTCATTAGGTAATTGTTCGACTGGATTTATTCAAATGGTCTGCTTATGGATCTCTGAATTTAGGAACAAGAATGGTCTGGTGATGAAGAGGTGTCCATAAATATAGCTCACTCTCCAAAATAGGTGATCTGTAAACATAAGGTATTACTTACACCTGTCAATAAAGGAAGGTACGAAATGAGATATTTTTACCATCCCCATTCTTCCGTTATGTCTTTTCCTCCTTCAGACAAACACTAAGGAAACTATAAAAATAAATCTATCCACAAAACGACTGGCTCACAGGATTCATTTTCATTGTAAGTGTAGTTTTCCATCTTGGCTCACTATGCAAGTTACACAAAGCAATAGGCTGCAAGACAACCCATGTAATTGCATCCTTCTAGCTTCTCTACCTTGTGGCTCAATAAATCTGAGCCATAATATAAAATTCTTTAATTAACTGAAAGAACTAACACATATCCATATATCTTTGCTTAAAAGCAGCTTGATTTTTTTCTCTGATTGGAAAAGTAAAACAGACTTGCAAATTCAAATAATGCAGAAATAAAATTGAACACCAGAATGAAAAGTAACAGTGCCCAGAAACATGAACTGTTAAAGTTTTAGCATCTCTACACCCATATATATGATAATTCGTGTAATTAATATGTAACATTTTTTAATTGATTCAGTCCGCACACATTCTTTGCAATTTGTTTTTCTATAGGACAGTTATTTCCCATGAGAAGGCTCTTGCTATGCCTGAGTCTTAAGGAGGTTTGAATAATTTCATCTTGTATATAAATTTATATAGCATAGCAATTGTTGTCAGTTTTGAATATTCTTTGTGTGCATGTGTACACAAAGTCTTTCTAAAAGCTGACAGCTTGAATTATAGTTTATATTTTAAAAGTGAGAGTTTTCCAAACTGCCTTCATAGGAATTCTGTATGTTTATAGTCACAAAATTTGTACATTATTTTTTTGTGTAGGACTTTTCATCTCTGTTTGCCCTGTCATTTGAAACCTCATTAGAAATACACTAGGATCATTTAAAAATGACCTGAATTTATAAATATATTGAGTGGTCTTCAGCTATGAGAGGTTGTGAAATCTTTTGAATGTGAACATGGTTGTCAGATCTAGGCCACTTTAGGCAGGAGTTCTAACCTTCCTCTGTTCTGTTTATCCAACCACTGTGAGGATTACTCATTGTCTTTTTCTCCTACCATGAACACCATGTTCTCCATGATGGGCTCTACCTTCTCCAACCATGAGTCTCAATAAATCCTGTCTCTCTTAATTTGATTCTGGCAAGTATTTTTTTTCCCTTGGAAGGAAGAGCAGCTATGACATATGGGAGCTAAACAAGAGAAACTGTGCTCTGAAACGCACACAGAACTGATCAGTTACATATTTATAGAGTATGTAAATCACTGTATTCAATGAGGTCAAAATATTTCACCAACAGATAAGATTTAACCTGTGATCAGAAGTGAACGACTTTCTTTTTTGCCACATTCTTTTCAACATTGCAATAATTTTGTCTTATTTATAAGCAGGGGAAATAATATCATTTTCTATTGGTCAGCTTTTCCTGTATTTATATATTAAATATATTATATATAATATATTTTTTCTATTGGTCAGTTTTTATATATCTAACATATTATTTCAATATATCATACATTATACTACATATATTAATAATATATGTTACTAATATTTAATATATTATATATCAAAAACTGACATAAATATATATATAGTTTAGAGTCTACGATTCCATTAATGGCAAAGTAAAATTCATTCAGATAGGTAGTTTGTTTAAAATGTGTTTCTGTATTAGCATATTTCTTCCCCATCTAGAACGTTGGAAATTATCCTATAAAGCTGGCAAAGGAGTGATTTGGAGACTTGGTAGGTAAGGGATAGAGGAGGGCAAATAAAGTTGAGCAGACAACAATTATTATATAATGATATAATTGCTTGCTGCAAATATAGATACACCATATCTTTTGGTGTAGTTATATTCAGTTTTATTTTTGTTGGCTATCGAAATATGGCACACAAATATTAGTCAAGATCTGAAGTTAGAGAGCTGGCTCACTTTTGAAGATCAGTAGCCACTCTGTTAAAAGACCTGACTTTGATTCTCAGTACCCACATGCACACTCACAACCATCTGTAACTTCAGTTCCACAATATAGAGTATTGTGTGATGGCCTGGGTGATTACTACACTCCTATGATGTACAGAAACACATAGGCACAATACTCATATACATAAATGTTTAAAATTTAAAAAGAAAAATCCTGGGAAGAAGCTAAAAGTACATATGTATGAAATACATATATAAAGGTGATGCTAAATTAATTGTAATTTCTAGCCCACATCCTTTACATATGTACTTTATTGCATGATAATATTTAAATTAAATTTATCAAGTTTAGGTCCTTATCCTATATCTCTCCAGAATGGTCACTTGGTTATCAACAATAGTTCCTAAACCATGTTCTAGAGAAATACGTAGTTTTAAAATATTTGTTCTGAGGTCATTAATGTATTTTATGACTCAAATTTGAAAAGTTACTCTCATAGATTTATTTTTCCCTCTGAGGACCAGTAGAAACAGAAACTAAAGCTACCATTTGAACCGAGTTACTCCTGGTCCACATATTGAAATATAATACAAGCTAATATGACTTAGTTTGGATTTTCATCAGCACAGGTGGTGCATGGGCTGCCACTCTGGGTTATTTTGGAGCAAAGTACCTTTTAGATCATGTGATGTGACATCAGGCATTGTTCCTGGAATTTTCAAATTTTATGAGGAACTTATTCTTCAATATAAACTGCTTAAGAGTAGAAAGAATCAAAGATCCAATGGTTTAGTTTACTAAGGGGAAAGTTATTAATCAGCAAAAAAAAGTTTCATTATTCAATCACCCTTTTAAAAGAATATGCTGACTTTTATAAACTTATTGGTTGGGATGTCTTTAAATGAAAACTAAATACCACCTCAGCTGATAGAATTTAACTAGAAGTAACAGGCTGCTCATCGGGAAATACCCTTCTCTAATATTAGTAAATGAAATCTAGGGCAAGGACAAATATAACATGCTAGAACAGGCTGTGCCAATCACACAAAATGCAGGAGGTCCCTCCTGCGAATAGTTAAGTTGTGAAATATTTCTATTGTTAGAAAATCCCAAAGCTTTCTTTGAGCTGTTAGCTGTATAAATAGGATGTAGAATTCTGGGTTTTGCTTTTTCCACAGAAACTGGGAAAGGGGGATCTGCTGAATGTGAGCGAGCAGCAGAGAGAGTTGAATGAGAAACATAACTCAAGACCTGAAGCCTTATACATTTAAAAATGTGGCGTGTCAAGGGGCAAAGTAAACAGGGCACAGCCAATGCACATGTCATTAGCCTAGTCGTTATAGAAGTCAGTCCTGGGGTCCTTGGAAAATTCGAAGTAGAACTCACAACCCAAGTGTACCTCTCCTGGGGTCCTAAGTCAACATTCTACGGAGATACGGGTGCACTGGTGTTTGTTACTGCATTATTTGCAACAGTGAAGTCATGAAGTTTATATCAATAGATGACTAGATAGAGAGAATTTCACATGTGCATAATGTAGTCTTGGTCAACCATAAAAAATAATATATGGATGCTACTGGTAATTATTTTATTAAATGAAAGAAGCAAGACTCGAAAAGACAAATATATTTTCTCTCGTATATAGGTCCTAGATTTTTTAAACAAACATGAAATCACAACCATATACTATATATATTATATAAATACGTAATAGTATATATGTATGGAATATTACTAATCTTCAAAAAACTATGACCTTATGAAATTCATAAGTGGATGGAACTAAAATAATTATTCTGTGTGATATCCCAGACCCAGAAAGACAAACGCCATATATACTCCCTAGTAAGCAGATATTATGGGTAAAGTATAAGATAACCAGCCTACAGTCCACAGCCCCAGACAGGCTAGATATCAAGGTGGGCTCAAAAAAAAAAAGCTGCATGGATTTCCCTGGGAACGGGAAGTAGGAGAGTTCTCTGGGTAAACAGGGGACAGGGGTTGGGAGGTGGGATGGAGTATGGGAAAATGAGGGATCAGTTTGGGCACAGGAGGAAGGTTAGGGGCAGGGTGGAGGGAGAGAGCAATGAAAGAGATTTCTTGATGTGAGGGAATTTCTAGGTTCGGAGAAACCTGGTGCCAGGAAAACTCCCAGGCATCCACAAGGACGACTCCAGCTAAGACTCCTAGCAATATTGGAGAGGGTTCTTGAACTGGCAATCTACTGTAATCAGTTTGGTGACTACCCTAATTGCCATCAGTTAGTGTTGATCCAGTAATTGGTGGAAGCAGATGCAGAGATACAGCCAGGCTTATCTTAAGTTCGATTGAATAAAGAGAGGAGGGATTGTATGAGCAATGGGGATCAAGGTTATGACAGGGAAACCCACAGAGTTCATGGGAACTCTGGACCATCAGCTACGGAGCCTTCATGGACAGGCCTTAGACCACTGCTTGTGTCTAACAGTTGCATAGCTTGGTTTATTCGTGGGACTAAGAGTCGAACACTTAGTTGACTTTTGGGAAGTTGTTCCCCTTGTTGGATTACTTTGCCCAGACTTGATGCCGGGGGAAGAGCTTGGTCCTACCTCAACTTGATGAGCCATGTGTTGTGAATTATACTCCTTTCTGAATGGAGATGGGAGGAGGAGTGGGTGGGGAGGGGAATGGGGGGGGATGGAACAGGAAGAGAAGAGGGCTGGAAGCTCTTGTGGTATGTAAAATATATGAAAAAATTTTAATAACAAAAAGAAAAAAGTAAACTGTGTGCACGTGTGTGTTAGTAGGCCCTTTTTCATGACAAAATATTTAGGACAAACAAATTAAGATTCATGGCTGGTGTTTATTATATAGCATGACTCTTCTGTACTTTATTTTTGTATTACCAAAGAAGTACTTGTAAATATTTTTGTGAATAATAAGCATAATTTTTAATCATTGAGTTCTGGGTTTGGGCTTGTAGTTTTCGCATGAAATTGTTTTTGTTTTGTGAGACTATTTGTCATTCTTATAATTATTTATATATTAGAAATAAGTACCTAATTATACACTTCTAAAAGAGAGATATTAGTTGGGAAATGCCAGGTTTCAAATGTCAAAATTACTAGATTATAAATTGCTTAACAGTTAAAAATTTGCATACTCCACCTATTTAGGTTGGTTAGGTTTGCCAAATACAAAACCTGACATAAGCCACCACAACTGAAGTAAAGAAATTTATAACTTAATTGACAAATAACTTCAACTTATATGATTTATTTTTTTCTACTTTATCATTCCAACACATTTTATCTTTTGCAATGTTCTTTTCAAGATGCTATTGATTTGATTTGGACACTGTTTAGTTTTTTTTCTTTATTTAAAGTTTTATGTGAATAAAAACATAGAAAATATGATTTTGTGCCTTTTTTCTTTAGCTCACTATATCTGTATAATTCATGTAGCACATATGAATAATTTCTTCAGTTTATCAACTAACTTATAGCCACAATAATCTTTCAACCTTTAAAATTAACATTTACATATTTTTATATTTTTAATAAAGCTGCTAAATAGTTAATTATAGCTTTTATTGAGTGCATGTGTTTGTCTTTAGCTGTAAGGAGTGGCATCATCGGGCATGTTATTAAACTTTAGAAAATTGCCAACCTCCCACAGCAATGGCAAACATTCCTACTAACATTGTGCTAGAGTTACTTGTCTGTTAAAAGTTTATTCAAATTTTCATAGATGTCTTCTATTGGTTTATTTGTTATTAATATTCTGTATTGAACTGTTATTTTTGCATTTTAATTTTATTTTATGTGCATTAAACGTTACCTGCATGCTTGTCTGTGTATGGCGTGCTTGGCTGGTATTTAAGGATTCCAGGAAAGAATATCAGATCTCTTAGACCTGAAGTTACTGATGCTTGTGAGCCGCCATGTAGATGCTGGGAATTGAATATGGGACATCTAAAAGATCAGCCAGTGCTCCTGACCAAAAAGTCATCCCTCCAGCCACTGGTGATATTTGTTTTATTTTAATATAATTTTAATTATTCTTTGGGAATTGCATGCCATGCACCCTGATCTCACTCAGTTTCCAGTCCCTTCATATCTGCCCTTCATCCTTGTAACACACACCTTTAACCTCAGTAACCACACTAGTCGCCATAGAAACCAGGTGTACCAAGATGGCAGAAGACCCACCAACAGAGTATTCAAAACAGAAGATGAAGTATTTGCATGTACATATTTATTTCCTGTGTGTGTGTTTGTCTGCATTTTATAATCATACAATATACATAGACTTGGAGTTTATGAAGGCAGGCATGCTATTTTTTTGTTCTCAGTAATAGTTGAATAATAAAACAATATTTGAATAATAAAATTCTAACACTTAATATTTAAAATTGCAGTTAAAATAATAGTTTTGAAATGAAGATATAATTTGGATATCAACTCAGAAAACCTTCATCTTACAGAAGACAATAATAAATAAATATTTATTTATTTATTGACTCTAATTTCATTTCTGTAGCTGAGATTTCCCTAAAGGCAGATATCTACTGTTGTAAGGAGGAGGCCGCTAGTCAGTTCCTGGCCACTTAGCCCCAAAATGACCACACAGACACTTTATTAATTAAATCACTTCTTTAATAAATAAAGCAAGACAAATGTTAGAAAACTTTAAAATTCCCAGTTAATGAGTGTCAATTCTAACAACCTGACCTTTTCACTTTAATTTCATTAATTTTTATTTTAGTTTTGCTAACTACATCCTAAGAGGAAAGCAATTGAATTCCTGTTGATGTTCTAAATATATCCTGATGAACTGAATATGGCTAAGTGGTATTTGAAGACATATTTCAAATGATATTTATATTTGCTAAATGTCATTTGATAGCAGACAATTTGTTGAGAGAATGAACAGACAAGCCTAGGGGATAGTAGATATCTGTCTCTAAGGAAGTCTCAGCTACAGGAATGAAATTAGAGAGTCAACTGTGATGTTAATTGAAAGTGAAGAGACAAGAGGATGTTTTGATGAGTGAGGTTACTGAGTATGTGGGATCTCCTTTCTATGCTGTGATTACCATTAATGAATAAAGAAACTGGCTTGGTCTATTGCATGGGAGAAGGAAGGCAGAGTCAGAGAGAAGCCATAGAGCTGCTACTGGAGACAGAAGCTGGGAATTCTACCCGGTAAGCCACAGCCATGTGGAGATACACAGATTACTAAAAATGGGTTAAATTCAGATGTAAGTGTTAGCCAATAAGAAGTTAGAGCTAATGGGCCAAGCAGTGATTTAATTAATAGAGTGTCTGTGTGATCATTTTGGGGCTAAGTGGCCAGGAACCGACTAGCGCCCTCCTCCTTACAACAGTAGATATCTGCCTTTAGGGAAGTCTCAGCTACAGGAATGGAATTAGAGAGTCAAACTGTGATTTTAATTGAAAGTGAAGAATCAAGGGGATGTTTTGATAAGTCATGTTACTGAGTAAGATGGAGCAAAACTGTCAGCTTTGCTTTAGTCTCATCACTACATTTGTTGCAATGTTTCAGGCTGTATTCAAAGTCAATGTAGATTAAGAGAAACAATATGGTGAATACGGCTACCTGGATATTTTGGGATATTAAGTATATCTTAATATATTTTTTTCTCAAAACATTGGATGTGGGAATTCTCTGGTACTTTCAGTTAAAATATGTGCATACATTATATGAAGATGTTCCTACAATTTAACATCATTTTAACTTGCTGTAATTGTTGTATTTTGCATTTAACCACACCAGATTTTGAAAATTACTCATTCTGAATAGAAGCCGATGTGAGGTCTCTAAAGTGCATTTTGTGCTAAGTATGAGACTGACAACATATAAATTGATTCATTCTATCTCAGTTGCTTAAAAATCTCTTTTTCAAAATTGTTGAGTTGTCTCCCATCAAATAAGAAAGGACAATGGTGAAGGAAAGAAATATAAAGGAAGGAAGAAAGGAAGGATATTAGCATTCAAGTACACTTGCTGGAACATCAATGCAAACTGGTAGATACTTAGTAACCATGTGGGGATTAATATTTTAGCGTGTGTTGCTTATGAACTTCTCTGCTTTATGGACAAGAAATGAAGATATTTATAGCTTGAGTACTGAGGCAAGATTTACATCACAGGGTTACACAAAAGCCACTGGTTTCTCTCATTGTTAATATGGTTGACCACTTTCTTCACCTCATTTCTCAATCATCTGAATTTTATTTCTCTAATTACACACAAACACACAATATTGGCTTATTCATAGAGTTCCATGTTGGATTAAAAACTTCACATCACTTAAACATATTTCTTGAAATGTACTTTAGTACATCAATTATTCTACTATATTAGAGCATTGGGAATTTGAGGGTCACTGAACCTTAAAATAATGTATTGACATTTGTGCATGTAGATTTTACTTGAGCTTCTGATCCTAAAGCAAGAAACTTATTAATTGGAGTGAAATCTCTGATTCCATCAATTTCATAATTAGCTTACGTATTCTATTTCAGGCTACTTGACCCTTTGTGACAATTGCTGTTGAATGAGCACCATACTTTTCTGGGTCATGCTCTGTGTATTTTTTAAAACTCTGTGAGAGGACAGCATGAAGGTAGAACCACTATGAAATAAAAGATAAGAAGTGGATTTGCCAAAGTTGAATAAAGAGAAGACTGTAGTTGGGAGATAAAATTTAATATGTTGAGTTATAGTTACTCATCCATACAAATATCACTCCCTTTTCTCTCTTCTGTAATATAGAAAGTTAACAAACACAGCTCAGAACATCATACTGCTCCACAGAGTGATCAAAGAAAAATGCTTCTATGGTATTCAACAGTGGCATCTGGTATCTCTTCAATTCTTTGTCCAAGATTAGCTAAATAAATTTGGTGGTCTAGCATAATGGGATAATATGTATCTTTCCAATGAAAACATCATTGAAAACTTTTAAAATGTTATAAAAGAAAAAAACTGATATATGTTGTCTAAGTGATTACATAAAATGCATGTCAGAACAACTTTCTCTGATATTGTACTCAATATTTATTATTAGTAAAGTTTCTATCATATATTTCCATTTTTTTTACACATCAACTTCCTTATTGAAAAGCCAGCCTCAGTTTAAGGAAGTTGCATATTTTGAGAAATGTAGTGGTATTTAATGTATTTTAATAAATAAGCTTGCCTAAACATCAGAGAGTAAAACAGCCCCACTGGTCAGCCTTTGGTAACACACACCTTTAACCTCGGTAACCACACTAGTCGCCATAGAAACCAGGTGGTGCATGCCTTTAATCCCAATGGTAAATGGCTTTAATCCTAACCCTAGAGAGTATTACAAAATGGGATGAGTGCTCGCTTCGGCAGCACATATGATACAGAGAAGATTAGCATGACCCCTGCGCAAGGATGACAGGCAAATTCGTGACGTCTTCCATATTTAAAAAAAAAATGGGAGGAGACATTCTCAGGCTTATTCTGAGGTTTCCTGGAGGCAGGATCACCATTTTCAGATTGAGGTTGAGGTAAGAGCTAGTGGCTGTCTGTTTTCCTTTCTTGACTTTTAGGTTGAACCCCAATTTCTCTGAGTTTTTATTATTCATGCTCATTTGTCGCCCAAATTTTGGGGCATTAATTTACTAAAAAGCCATTTGCCTGAGGCTTTAATAAATACAATACCTTATTTTCACAAAGGTAGTTTTTACTAGTTATTTTTTTTCTTGGTAGAGTATATTCTTTTGTATGTCTCATAGTTTGTGATTGCTAAAACTAGTTGTTTTAAGCATGTTCTTATGAATTTAGAAAGCAGGTATTATAAGATGTTTTGTTGCTGCTGTGTCAGATTTTGTTTATTGAATGGTGTTCTTTAATCAAGCAAGTTTTATTAGCTGTGGTCACTGCTCCCTCTACTTGATTATTGTGGTCAGATAATCATTAGAGAGTTCCTTTTTTTTTTTTTTTATAAAAAAATTCCTTAAACCAATGAACGCTCCAGCTGTAGTCAAGTGGTTGTTCTCTATGTTGAAAATACTTTCAATATTTCAATGGTTTCTATATTTATGCTGAGTGAGGGCTAGTCTGGTAAACGTCATGGAAGTATTATTGTTTTACAGCTTTGCTTCCTATGTATTTGGTATATATAAGAAGAAAATAACTACTTTGGGAGAGCTTCAGTAATGAGCCTGGATACTAACTTTTTATAAACACAATTGGACAGAAACAGAAATCCATGAATTTGTATCATATTGAAGGAAAGTGTGCTAGACTAAAATCACACACAAATTATTCATTTTGGGGTATGTATATTATAACTGATAAATAGTTGAAAAATATCAATTTTTTTATCTTTTGCTTTAAATATTCATGGTATTCGCTCCAATACATCCAAATTATATTTCTCTTATTGATGGCAATTGATTTTGTTACACTGGGGATGCAACAGGATTGAAAATAATAACATTCAGGTTCTAATGCCTAAAATTTTATTTTAAGTTAAAAGAATAGCTTGAAAGGTTGGCTTTGAAAGGAAGAAAAATATTAAATTCTCCAAATAACTCATGTAAAGTTACTTCTTCAAAAAATAATTGTGGATTTTTTCCACAAATGTAGAGCTCAATAGAAATCAATAAAAAAATTGTGGAAAACTCATATCATAGTTTTTATTTTTCAAGTGCAGAGTAGATCCCTCAGTGGCAGTAGAAGTATTACACATAGAAAAAAAGAGGAAATAAGAAAACTACACTGTAAATTTTTTTTAATTGTTAGCAACCAAAGCAAAAGGATAGAGAAATATAATTATGTATCATGGTATTTTTTCCATCTCCAATTTAATCTTATACCTAAAACATGGATGGAGAGGCAATCTTAAAAATATTTTTAAGAAATGTAAAATCTAAACATAACAAATATTTTGACTTGTTTTCTAGAATTTCTGGATGTGATGGCTTGAGTATCTGTTTTTTGAAATACTCAGTATCAAGAGTGTTTTTCATCAGCACTATTTGTGTAGACATAATGCGATAAATATGCATTCATTTGTAAGCATAATCAAGTGAGGGGTTAGATTGAGTTTTGATTCCATGAAACATGTTTTCTTTCCTGTTTAATACTGATTGATCCTAGACATTATATTTTCCCCAAAGATGGAGATTGCAAGTTTGTCTGACAACTTGGCTAGAAGTGTTTGCTAAAGTATAATAGGTACAGGAGACAAGATCAGCCTCTTAACATCAAATCAGAAACCTTGAGGTAGGACATATTCTTCATGATTGCTATATTACCATAGATAGATGATCTCAACAGACCAGCCAGAGGAATTTATTGATTAATCCTTCTCAAATAAAGTAGAAGAAGTTTAGGCAGGGTTGTTCTAGCTGCAGCTTTCTGCAGGAAGAGTTGGTAATTATACTGGTTGTATTTCAGCTGCCCAGACCAGACAGCAGATCATCTTATAAAACCATATATTATATACGGGAGAACATAGAAAATATGGCCTAACACACAAACTGCTGTTTTTCTGTTGCCACTATGAGAACAAAGTAAACCTTTATCACAGACAGACTGTATTTGAGGGAAAGAGACAAATATCAGGGATCATGTACACAGAGAAGCTGTTATTTGAAGAATGACTACATCATCCCTGATAATGACTTGAACACTGAGTAAACTAAAGGGTCAACCTTAAACCGTAATAACCAGAACACTGCAGGGCATGGTGATGCTGGTGTTTGTATAATTTGTATCAATGGCTCTCTGAAACAGAGCAAAAGTGCTAATGGGTGAAATGCCCAAGTGGCTTTAGAGAATGAAAGGTGACGTGTCAACAATTCATCAATGTAATAGGATTAAACTTGTCATGTGATTGCGCAGGGCAACGAAGGCAAAGGAATAGAATGGGAGCAATGCTGCATGACGACGCAATGGAGTTGGTGCAGAGGTGAAAAGAGCCAAGTTGATTCCACAAACAGCTCAGTGTATCCTGCCTCTTTCAGAGGTGCACACTTGGTACAACTTTAACAAACACACCTTTAGGTTATGCTATTGAATTACACTTATCAAAAGGGAAGCTCCCTAAAAGAATGGCCCAATGTTTGACTGTGGGTCTCTGCATCTGTTTACTTCAGTCCTTGATAAAGTCTCTCTGATGACCACAGGTGTAGCATGATGAATAAAGTCCCAGAGATAGATATTCAATCTGAAGTCAGAAAAGCATAACAGCCAGGCTCTGGTTCTGACCTTTACCTCAGTCCAAAATGGCAATCCTGTCTCCAGGAATTCTCAGAATGAGACTCACTGAGAGCTGTCTCCTCCTGTCTTACATTTCTCTTTAGGGTTTGGAATTAAAGGTGAGCAACACTACTGCCCGTTTTCTATGGCAAACTAGTGGGGCTAGTGGATTAAAGGTGTTTCACAACTGAGGCTGAACAATGGAGCTGTTTTACTCTCTGATGTTCAGGCAAGCTTTATTTATTAAAATACAAATGAAACATAACTACACATTGGGCCAGACACCAATCTATGAGTATTGCAGAATATTTTTAAGATATTAATACATTGAGCTGGGCGGTGGTGGCGCACGCCTTTAATCACAGCACTCGGGAGGCAGAGGCAGGCAGATCTCTGGGAGTTCGAGGCCAGCCTGGTCTACAAGAGCTAGTTCCAGGACAGGC
>NC_022031.1:45757990-45764233 GCF_000317375.1 Microtus ochrogaster | reverse complement strand
AGAGAAACCCTGTCTCGAAAAACCAAAAAAAAAAAAAAGATATTAATACATTGACATTTTTCCCCCTACAGTCATGTTAGGTTCTATCCTAGATCTCTGGGCCACGCAGCCTCTGGGTGCTGGTGCTACAGGCAGTGTCAGGGGTGGGCTCACTCTTGAGGTCTCAGACTATACCAGTCATTGGTTGGCCACTCCCACAATCTCTGTACTATCCTTACTCTAGCACATCCCATGGACTGGGCAGAGAGTAGGTTGAAGATTATGTAGCTGGGTTGGTTCTCAAAAACATTAGGGAGAGTTGTGAATGTGGCTGAAGAGGGGGAGGAGGGATTTTAGGATGCATGGGGTCAAGAACAGCACCCCCCCAACAAACCCTACAGAGTTAACTAGCCTGGGTTCATAGGAGCTCACAGAGATGAAACTGAACAACGGAGCCTGCATATTACCGACCTAGGCCCTCTGTATGTGGGTGACAGTTATGCAGCTTGATCTCCCTGTGGGACTTCTAATAGAGAAAGACAGGGCTGTCTCTGACTCCTTTGCTGACCTTTGGGATAATGTTCTTCATGCTGGGTTGTCTTGTCCTGCCTTAAAACAAGGCGAGGAGCTTAGTCCTAATACAACCTGACATGCTGCTTTTGTCCATATCCGTGGGATGCTTGCCCTTACTGAATTGAAGCAGAGGAAGAGTGGATGGGAGGTAGTGAGGAGATTTGGGGAAGGGACTGGGAGGAGAGGAGGGAGGGGAAACTAAGGTTAGAATGCAAAATAAATACATTAAAAGAAAAGAATACCACAATGGCCTTGATCACTATTTTAAGATATGGTTTTGGTTTTTCTCTCTCTGTCTCTCTCTTTCTCCCTTCCTCCCTTTTTCTCTCCCTCCCTCTCTTCCTTCCTTCCTTTTCTTTTCTTTATTTGTATTTTTTTTCCAAACAGGGTTTTTCTGTGGAGCCCTGACTGTTTGGGAACTTGCCCTGAAGACCAAGTTGGGTTCTTTCTTTTACTGTTGTTACTTGGATTTTAGAGCTATCTAGAGAACAGGGGATATATTTTTCCATTACTCCAGAATATTGAATATAGTTATCATTTTAATCTTGCCATTTGGAACACAATTTTCTCAATTTTTAGACGAAGCAAAAGAGAAAGGCAAATATAATGTAGGAGAGAGAATCTTCTGTGATGGAGGAAGGTCATTGGTTAATTAAATAAAGAAGCTGCTTGCCCTGATAGGTTAAAACATAGGTGGGAGGAGTAAACGGAACAGAATGCTGGGAGGAAGAGGAAGTGAGGTCAGACTCGACAGCTCTGCTGTCTGGAGCAGAGACGCCATGCTCCCTGCTCCTGGGCAGACGTGGGGATAGCTCTGCTCTCTGAGGCACACGCGATGAAGCTCCGACCCAGGATGGACATAGGCTAGAAGCTCCCTGGTAAGCCACCTTGTGGGCTACAACAGATTATAAGAAATGGGCTAGTCCAGATGCGAGAGTTAGCCGAGAAAAGGCTAGATATAATGGGCCAAGCGGTGTTTAAATGAATACAGTTTGTGTGTTGTTATTTTGGGGCATAAGCTAGCCATGCAGGCGGCTGGGGTGCTGGGGACGCAGGCCCACCACTCTTATTACTACACTTCTGGCTTTGTGTGTATATCCCATTTCCTTTGTTTTTCTCTTCACATATATGGACTTCTTATCATCATGATTATTTCTTTTTAAGTTCCTTTGCTCCTAAAATAGCTAACTGGTGTTTGGGATAGCACTGATTTGGAATAGTTTATGATGGTATATAAATTGAGGCCGACTATTTGGAAAGTGCTTTTTACTAAGCAGTAAAATGGGAATTTATGAATCATATAAATTATGTCGCTGAGATTGCTCTAGCTACAGGTAGTATATCAGTTTTATTTGTGTTCTCTTAGAAGCTTATACTACTCATATCTAAAATAATGTAATTAATGCCATTCTCAGCGGAAAATCTGTGAAGGGTGTGGAGCTAAGACAACTATCACAAG
The DNA here is from genome assembly GCF_000317375.1 of Microtus ochrogaster. NCBI lineage: Eukaryota > Metazoa > Chordata > Mammalia > Rodentia > Cricetidae > Microtus > Microtus ochrogaster. The sequence continues at coordinate 45,762,222 of NC_022031.1, read as the reverse complement.
TTTCACAGGCATGAAGCAAGACTCAGATTCAAATGTAAAATCGACCTTTTCTACCACAGGCACAACAGCTTTCCCATGTTATGTATGTCTATTATTCATCATTAATTTTCTTCGTAAAATTTTCTTCTCTCATCTCTGATATTCTATGATGGCAAGGGCTCTATTAACAATTATTTGGGTTTTGAGTCCCAGGTGGAGATAATCACTAGAATTTGTTTACAGGCAGCATCAAGTTCAAGAGAGGATATACAGGTTATGACCAGGGTAAGCATATTAAAGCATATCCAGGTGCCTAATAAAGAAGGATTAGGACTAAAAAACAGCAAGAAAATAGAGACCTTCTACTTTTTTTTTTTTTTTTTTTTTAGACAGGGTTTCTCTGTGGCTTTGGAGCCTGTCCTGGAACTAGCTCTGTAGACCAGGCTGGTCTCACAGTGATCCGCCTGTCTCTGCCTCCCGAGTGCTGGGATTAAAGGCGTGCACCACCATCGCCCGGCAGACCGTCTACATTTTAACATGCTTTAATTGAAAGTCATTTATTTTTTTAAAACAGTAACAGTGTGAGGACTCCAACAGATCCTCTATAATTAACTTTCTTAGTGATGGAAAACAAGTTAATAGGATGCTCAGCATTTAGTTCACCAGTGAAGCAAGATCTATTTGCTTAGTCATCAGCATCCCAGATGTGTCTTCTGTAAGCAGAAACCAACAAGTACTGCTGAGCAGAAAAAGTCCCTTCTGCCCCCAGGTTTCTTATCCAATGTGGGTAAGAATTCTGCCTTGGGTTCAACATGCCAAGAGTACTCCAGTGTTCAATACTCCATTCTGTATTCATAGAATTAATATTCTACCTTGATAATGTAGGCTGAGAGGTCGGGGAGTTACAACTACTTCAGACAAATGTGTTGGTTGTATGTGGGTCTTTTCCCTAGGGAATGGCACTGTGACTCCCCTGCCAACCAGGGTACAATGCTTTAAATTTCTAGTAAGATAGATCCTTTTTAAGAATGGGAGGCGGTGGCGGTGAAGAGACAGAACTCCTTAATAAATAAATAAATTTAAAAAAAAAAGAATGGGCATGACATGTATGCATTAAATTCTATGATAAAGTTGGCCTTACCATTGTGGTTAACATGGACTGTAAATTTTATGAGAAAAATCATAGGATATTAGTGTCAACCTAGTCTGTGCACATATTTCTAGGATAAACACAAAGGAAAGAAACAAAAGAAGGAGGGACTGCGGTTATTTCTACTGAGACATTGAACAGAAGAAGCATAGAAGACATGATGAATGCATTTCTACTGGAGGAAGGGTTATTCCCATGATTCATGTTTCATTTCAAAATTCCTACACACTAGGAAAAACTAATTGTAACTTATTTCTGAAGGCTGGATTTCTTACATGGAAGTGTGGAAGGCATTTTTAGGAAAGGTAGGCTTAAGGAATGACACCTTCATAGAAAAATTTTGGTAAATGATATTCCTCAAACTTTATTAATATAGAGACTTTGACTTGTATGACTTATGTTTGGAGAAACTAGCTGAGGCATCTGTTAGTTATGGTTATAGGATACTCAAGAAAGAAATGCTTAAAGGAATAGACTCTATAAATGAACTCTTTCCATATTTGCAATTAGCACGTACTATTGTCTTGGGTTAGGCATGAGAGCAATGGTGCTGGGTGAGATGAATTTGGTTTAATTGTGAAGCTCTTAGACTTCTGTTTAATCTCATTTCACTGAGCTTCCTTTTCTTTGTGTAACTTAACTCCTTAAAGTAATTGTGTAAAAACACAACTACTTATATAACATTGTTTTATTATGTTACCCCTAATGTATTTGTGAAACATTCTCAGATCCAGGAGTCTTGGGATCTCAAGGTTCATGACAATGATAATATTAATTTTCAAATCATTTTCAGTACAAAATATTCTGCTTCACTATTCTTGGGATATACTTCACTTAATTTTATTTCAAATATCTTTCCTATAAAATCCAAATCCAACATTGTTTTCCTAGTTTGTAAGGCATTTTCACAGTTGTATGAATTTGATTAACATATAGTTTTGACCATGGTTACAAGAACCATATTAAATGATAGGTCTGGATGCCTGGAAAAAGATAAACATGAGATTTTAGGACGAATGAATAATTTTTATAGAGTTGTAGTATAGTGTATGTGTGTGTACATATTTTAATTATTCTTGATAACACAATGGTGAAATTCAAATTTTTCATTTTAGAGACCATAATGGTATTTCAGCATAAAGTCATTTTATGCACATTGTTGCTAACATTCCATATCACAAAATCACAAGGTTTTTCTCTTTACACCCTAGGTAACACATCTGTATTTATACCTTAAGCTCAGTATTCCATATATTCATCATTTAACACTTGATATAAAACAAAGCCTTAGAACAGAAAGCAAACAGACCTTTATATCAAAAGAAAATAAAGGAAAGGACAAAATTGGCAAATGCTTTTAAAATTAACATTAGTTTGTATTACTTTTTATAATTAGTGTGGTTTCCAAGTAGAGTAGATATTAAAAATAGAAAATTTTTCCTCAAATTGTCAAATTTAAGTCAAAGTTTAATTTCCATTAAATTTAAGGAACAGAAAGAGCTGCTTCATTAAAAAAAATGTAACAACAAAAGTAATGGCTACTAGGTGGTATGTTCTATGCCTGTAATCCCAGTACCTAGGTGAGTGGAAAAGAATTAATATGAGTTTGCAAAAATATTGGGCTGTATAGTTTGAAGGCATTCTGGGATAAAGAGTAGTACTTTTCAAAACACACATAAATATGTCTCAGAAAAATAACTCAGTGTGTCAAAGTACTTATCACACATGCTTGATGTTTTGAATTTGTATCTGTGGAACTCACAAAAAGCTAGATGTGGTAGTGGACATCTGTAATGCAAACATCTCCATGGACAGATGGGATGTGGAGAGGAGAATCACATGGAAGTTCAAGGATCAGCAAATCTGGCAGACCTGGAAAATGGGCAGAAACCAGAACCAGTCTCAAAGTGGCATGAAAAGTAATAACTAACTCCAACAGTTGTTCTCCAGTGTCCATATGTGCTCTGTGACATAAATGTGCATATAAACACACACACACGGACAAATGCACATAATAATACATTATTCTAACAAATATATATATATATATGTTATACTTACATTGTCATTAAACCATATATAAAATATACTTTATTCACTTGTTTATTGAAAATTTTCCTTCAGGTACTGTTAAGTAATGTAATTAATTATTTGAAATCATTTCTCCAGGGTTTGCTCATAATAAAACACTGTCTGAATGAGCATTGCTTTAGTATGGAAGAGCCAGCCTTACTTATTTGGATTTAGTTCCTTCAGGGATTGTTTTCTCATTTTACTTTTATAGACCTGTAGATATTTTCTTCATTTCTGCAATATTGCTTTAATTTATTGTGTTCTGAGCATTAAAGAAATAGTTGAAATTAATAGGATAGCTATATTAAGTTCTTATTCTGGATTACTTTTATTTTTTCTTTAAGATAATATTTGCACAAATGATTTAGGAAACTGCAGAAAAACCTTGGTTGTTCAATGGATAGTTAAATAGTCAATTTAGCCTTGTAATTCAAATTGATATATAGGCATTTGATTGTAAGGTTAGCTAAGTTTATGTTTTTGGGCTCCTGGGAAGATTCAATAAGTGCATTCCACTGGTCTAAATTTATTTAACTTTAATATACATAATCAATAAGTTCTTATTATTGACTGCTTCGTTTTTAAAGAAAAAAGAAAGGAGGCTAGAAAGATTGCTCAGTGAGCAAAATTGCTTGTCGTGCAAGCCTTATGACCCGAGACCTGAGTTCACACAAACCCATCAATGTTGCAGCTTACATCTGCTATCTCATCACTCTTGTGGTCATATGGGAGGCAGAGAAAGGGAAATTATCTGGAAGCTTGATGGTAAGACAGTGCAGACCATGGTTTTCCTGCGTAGGAGAAAACCGTCCCATAAAAGTTTTCCTCTGAGCTCTATAAGCATGGTGAGAGAATGCATATAAGTGCACGCGTGCGCGCGCAAGCGCGCGCACACACACACACACACACACACACTTCACTCAATTTCACCCACATCAGATGCATACAATTGTAACAAAAACAATTTTCAAAGATGAAAGAGAAAACTCTATTATATTTACTTAAATATTTTCTTTTCTTATTTATTTAT
>NC_022031.1:45730037-45756546 GCF_000317375.1 Microtus ochrogaster | reverse complement strand
ACAAAAAAAATGCAAACTTTGTCAAAGTCAGTATATAAATGCTCTCACCTTAAAGGCGTTAACAAGTCATGACCAATACTTTCAGTAGTCACCTCTTTTCCTGATAACTTTCTTATCACAGTTTCTTCGTGTAGATAGAGAAGCTGTTCTCCATGGTGTAACTTAGTATTATAAACATTTCTAAAGATCTGGACATGCTCATTTCAAAACAGAAGAAAGACAATGAAAGGAAGGAAAGAAATAAAGAAGACTGGGAATCACTTCCAAAATGTTCATAAAACTCTAGTTTAAATGCAGCAATATCCCTTTCCTGAAAAATAGCTGACTCAATGCATTTTCAGAAGAAAGCATCCAGCTAGATGACAGGAGACATGAACATTTTCTCAAGATCAAATTCTTTCTTCATCTCATTTTTTTTCCTAACTCCTGCCCTGTATAGGCAGAAGAGAATGTTTTCTAATTGTCCAAATAGGTTTCATATGGTTTAGTTGAAATATCCATTTATGCCACAACTTCTCCTGAAGAACCCCCAGGAATACCAGATATCCAGTGGTCTGTCAACTTTCCTAGAAGTGGGTACAGAGGCCATTATTTCTGCTTCCCACTACGTCCACTCTTTGTATCACCTTGCTATGCTTGTTTCCTATCTGGACTAGTCGGAAAATGCAGAGAAGTGTTGGTTTCTTAGAAATGCTGTAGATGCCTATTCATATTACCAGAACCAAGAAAAGTGAAACTGCCATGTTTTACCAATAAAGCAGCAGGACTGCTTCATGAAATTATCCTCTTTGATTCCAGGCTGTTAGTGACAAATCAGGATCCAAGCAACAGAGATGTTGAAATGATGAGACATTGTGGATCATAGAATGACTACTCAAAGCTCCTGGTTTATATAGTTGATATCAAGAAGCTATATAAAGTCTACAACATAATTTAAATTGCAGGATATAGAGTAGAAATTCTATTATTTAATGGGAAAGTAGTCTGACATGGAACTCATTTTGCCACACAGGTTGATCATGACCCTGAAGTAGTCCTTATGCATTTGGGATCACAGGCATGAACTAAGAAAAATGTAATTGTAGTTTAATAATTATCACATTTCTTTAAGCAATAAAATTCTTAGAAGAGAAAATGCAATTAGTCTATTTTCCATGTTGTATAGTTAAACTCTTATTATGTCTTCCCTATCTTTTAAAGATTGGTGAAAAAAGCATTTGGATTATTAATGGTGTCAAATACAGGAATAATGGGATTGCTATCATTCATGTTCTGATGATAATTCTGTCCTGTTTATTTATGAAGTAAGTTGTCTGACATTTAGGGAAATTTTACTCACTAACAGGTGCCTTAAATTACCAGCTCATTTTTATCCCATCAGCTCTCAATACACACATGCACTATAAGCATTGTAGTGTGATGTGACTGCAGATGGTACTTCTCTAATAAGCAGTATTTCATATTTTCTAACAAACACTAAAGATGGGAAAGGAAGGCTAAGGGATAAGGAGAGTATGCAAAGATAAAATAGATACAATAAAAGATTTTCTGGATTCTTTATTCAAGAGAATTGGAAAGAGCCCCCAGAAGAGAATCATGGACAAGGATATGGAATTTCTCTTATACTTTATTATTTTGGCTATTTAGAGTGTCAGGATAGTCTCTTGATAGAACTAGGCCTGATGAATAATTGCTGCCCTATAACCTACATTTTGCTGAGTAAGTTGAGTAAGCTAATGAAAGATCATAGCTACTGGGGGGAGGATTTCTCAATTATTGACAAGGAGAAGAAGTGTTGATATAGGATACCCCCCTTTTCACCAATAGATTCCAGGGAAACTGAGAAATTACAAAATAAAGTAATGTATAATGTTTCAAACAGAGGGAATATTTTATTTTTTATCTATTTTCTTGCATGGTCTTTACTGTTGTACTCAAGGTGTGACTTTGAATAGTTCTCAGGCAAGTTTTTTCTTTAGGTTGCTCTCAGAAACAACTGGCACAATTAAAGATCCACATTTGCATCTGCCCTTTATTTTATATTAGCTTGTGAATTATTATCATATCCTATAATCTAATTGAATAAAGATCATGTTGAAAACTCTTGTTACTAAGTGGTTTAACCTTGGCCAAAGATTAATGTAGCATTCAAGTTGAGGATTGCAAGTCTCTACATGAAACTACAAGTCTTCATCCAATCAAAATACCTGAATATTTCATCTGAATAAAAATTCTATGCTCTGTACTCTGGTATTATGAAGTACAATAACAACAGCAGCAACAACAAAATCCCAAATTGGCTTTTATCTCATAGCCATATTTTGATGGTATACTTACACGTGATCACCTTATTAAGTGGTGACATACATGAAGCAAATTATAAGTCACAATGTTTCTAAAAATGAACACTGATATGCAATCACATCTGGCAAAGTCAAGAAAATGATGAGCAAGAAATGTTGCTTATGAATCTTTCAGTGATAACTAATCTTTATTTTTATCAACATAAATAACTTCTTAATTAATGCAATCTTGAATAATAATAAATACTTACCATGATGTTTATATTTTGATTTTATTTATGTCTCTGATACTTATTTGAATTTTATTTGTTGCAGTGCAATCATTCCTTTCTATAAACTGGTTTTTGTTTTACAACCCCAGTGACATCATGCATAGTATCAACCCTGTAGACAGAATATTTTACTTGTACATAAAAGCACAGCTTTAGTGAAGTCTATCTTAACTAATATTTATCACACACTGCACCCATAACTTTTGCAGTTTGAAGTGAAACAGCAAAACAGTGAATTTATTCTTTCTTATTCGCAATTTGATAGCAGGTTCATTCTTGCCTCGGAGTTTAGCCATCTTAAACTACGATTGGTTTTTATAACCTTTTCAGCTAAAAAAATTTCACATCTGCAGGTGAAATACGTAATTTACTGCTTCTCTTTGACATATATAAGCTGTCAACTGTCTTCTTTTATGTGTTGGGATCATTTCTACGAAAGACAAGGGATACTTGTACAAGAGCACTGTGATGCTGCAGCAATCTAGTTCATACTAGAAATGCCTGCTAAGTTACTGAAAGTTTGATCTTGTAAAAGGCAGAGATGTATAAGGGTGAGTCAGATCCTGAGCAGGAGAGAGCAGGATGGTAGAGGCTTTACCCTTGTGATTGTACTTAGTCTAAAGCTTTTCAATTATTTGTGCCTGTTATATTATTTTTTAATAATTTTGTACAGCCATTCACCTTATTACCTAAGCAGATTATATAACTGTAACTTGTTTGGCCATTAGTGTGTTGTGTTCTGATGTACCAATATGTGGTTAAACCATATTTTAGCTAGTTGTTTTACCAATGAGGTTAATAAGAATAGCTTATTTTTGCAATTACTATAGAAAATTGTTCACTAAACACTACTGAACATCATTTGAAGTATACATGTGTAGTTGAGTGTATGAGAGAGCGAGAAGATAGATAGATAGATAGATAGATAGATAGATAGATAGATAGATAGATAGATGATAGATAGATAGATAGATAGATAGATAGATAGATAGATAGATAGATAGAACATATGTAGTGTAGGGCCATGAAATCTTTTCCAAAGTAATTATACAAATACTGAATTGCACCAGAGTTTTGTGAGATATGTTGTGTTCCACATTTACCTGCAATTTTCATATTTTTTACTTCTGTCATTTTCCCATACAGTTTTTTAATACATTTTTATCAAAAGCCTCAAGGGTAAAAACAAATTATTAAGGGGAAGGACTTTAAGATGAATGAACAAAAGCACGATAAGTGTAGCACCGCAGAGTTGCACTCACTCTCTTATGATGAATATTGTAACTTGAAATATCACTAAAAGGGGAGCAAAGACAGAGAAGAAAGAGCATATTAAGTTTCTGTCGATATGACAAATGACTGAGCAAACAAGCTTATAGGGAAAAAAAGATGTATTTTAGTTTACAATTTTAAAGGTTATTGTCTGTGAACTCGTGACCTTGATACTTTCGGATTGTGACAGCACAGCACGTCGTGTGCTAGGAGCAGTTGATTGTTGAAGATGGCTCACTTAGTGTGAGCAGGAAGCAGAGATAGTCATAGGAAGAGTCAAGATCCTAGTTCACCTTTCACACCATGTATCCCTATGGCATAGGTTTATCTCACCAGGTCTTTCCTCCTAAACGTCTCACACATCCCAGCATGCTTCAGGCTTGCAACTAAACCTGCAGCATATGGAACTTTCACAGATATGTAGGATAGAGCTCATAATACTGAGACCAAAACATTTCTCCACCAGGACTAAGTCACAATGTGCCCTGCCTCTGTCTGGTAGAAAGCCAAGAGATTTCAGGAATTTTAACAGTTTTTATAATGTAGTGATTTTTTTACATTTGTATCTTAATAAATAAGCCTTGCCTGAAGATCAGAGAGTAAAACAGCCACACTGGTTTGCCATATAGACCGGGCAGTGGTGGCATACAGCTTTAAACCCAGCAGCCACACTAGTTAGTCATAGAGGCTGGGTGGTAGTGGTGCTCACCTTTAATCCCAGTACTAGAGAGGAATATAAGATGGGAGGAGACAGCTCTCAGTCTCATTCTGAGGATTTGTGGAGGCAGGATCATTATTTTGGTCTCAGGCAAGAGCTAGTGGCTTGTTGCTTTGCTTTTCGATCTTCAGGTTGAAACCCAATATCTGTTTCTGGGTTTTATTATTCATGCTACATTTGGTGCCCGATGTTTGAAGCAAAAATTCATGAAAAAGCCATTTGACTAAGAATTTTTAGTCATAGGCCCAGGCTAGAGCTACATATTGGGCTCCAGCACCACCTGACTAGGCTTTCTTTTCTTGTTTTACACAGCCTCTCAACCCCCTTTGTGTTTTCTCAGACAACCAGTTTTTTCTCCTTCTCTCTCTCTGTGTGTTGTGGGTTCTCCCTGAACCCCCTTCAAATCCAGTCAGGCTTTTACTCTTCTTCTAATCAACATTTAGCCTCACATCTTCATCAACATCATTGGTAGATTTGGTAAGAGAATTGGGAATTCTTAAAGGGAGGAATTAGTTAAAAGAGAATTTTTCCCACATTAAAAAATGTGAAAAACCATTACAATGAAGAAAATTGGGTCTCTATATGATAATATGCTAGGTATTTTGAAAATGGAACAATTAAATGAGAGAATGCCTAATTTAGCTGGGATTTATGTAATGTAATTGTGAACATTATCAGCTTTATCTCTTTCTTGTTTCTCTTAAGGAATTAAAGACTAGATAGTTATAGTTATACTTTTTCTTGTTTACCTGACACAGAAAACAAGTTATGATGGAAAGTAAATTAGGTACAAGACTTTGGACTCAACAAGATAGGATAGATATGGAGTATTTTCTCTGAATCTGTCAAATGCAAATGGACTAGACATTGTTGATGTATTTATTGCCTGTATATACTGTTTTATATAGTAGTCATTGTACTTACCGTAAATAGTTTTTCTTATATTAGTTATTGTCTCTTTTTTATTTTAGACACGAAAGGCGAAACGTCATGATATTTCATTTGTATTTTTAATAAATAAAGTTTGCCTGAAGATCAGAGAGTAAAACAGCCACACTAGTCAGCCATACAGAGCAGGAAGTGTCTGCATGCCTTTAAATCCAGTAGCCACACTAGTTAACTAGCTGCAGATCAGTAGTGGTGAACGCATTTAACCACAGCAATAGAGAGAAATATAAAAAGGAAGGAAACATGTCTGGTCTCAGTCTCATTCTGAGGATTCATGGAGGCAGGAACATCATTTCAGTCGGAGGTAAGAACCAGTGGCTGGATGTTTTCTTTTCTGATCTTTCAGCAACCCCAATATCCGTGTCTGGATTTTTATTATTTGTGCTGCACTCTAAATGGTATAAACTGCAACAGTCCTTTACTACCATGTGATAAATAAGTTGCACGAAAGTATTATCGATAACTTGATTTTTGTCCATGTTTAGATATAAAATGTAATCCTCTGTTACATTTCTCTTGAAGGCTATTATTTCATAAACTACCTTTCTAAGGCAGTGGTTCTCAGCCTGTGGATCACAGTACCATTGGTGGTCACATATCAAATATGCTGCATAACAGATATTTACTTTACAATTCATAACATCAACTGAATTACAACAATGAAGTAGCAAGGAAATAATTTTATGGTTGGGGTCACCACAATGTGCAGAACTGTATGAAAATGTTACAGTATTAGGAAGATTGAAGATCTCTGTGATAAGGAAAATTTGATGCTTATATTACACAGGTCTATTGAACCTTTATAAAGTTCTTAAAAGTAGAAAATTTGACAAAGGGGATGTTTTCAGTTTAACTTAAACTGATAAAGAATATGAAGATTCTGAAAATAATATGACAAAGTAGAAAACATACCGTTATATGTGGAATACTGAGGTTTCACGACACATGACACATTATGTTTTAGTGATGCATTAATGCCAAAATAGAAAATGGTAGAGCAACTCTGAGTATATAAGGAAGTCACATCTCTTTCTCTACATACAAAATCGAGATAACATAATTCATTTCTTATTTAATGTTAAGATGGTCCCCCAGTGAGTTGAAGAAAATAATCTTCAATTTATGTACAATGAGTTAAGTCCTTCTTAGGAAATGGCTCAAACCCAGCAAAACAGAGAGAATCTGCTGTGAGGGAAGGGTGGACATAAACACATAGAGCAGTTAAGGTTCATGCTTGTACATATAGTAGGTGTGGATTTCAGTAGATAGAGATATGGACTTGTTTTTGAAACATTCAGTTCTATTTATATGCCAGAATATTATTTTATCTTGTGACCTTGCACCAGCTGCTTGAGCTCACTGTCTCATAATTTCTTATAGTCATCATGAGAGTAACATTACTTATTCCCCCATTTCAAAGATTTATCGGACAGCTTTTTCCAGAAGAGTAATGGTATATTAATTCCATTGGTCTTATTTTTAATATTTCATGTCTTCAAGCCTGGAATATATGTGAATATACTTCACCACAGCTTTCAAAGAAAGATCTACACTAATATTCTGTGGTTATCGTAAATGCTAAGAGTTGGTGTTCAGCTTAGTACTTGTATAACTAATAATAGGATCAGTCTTAGATGGTCTAGACAGCAATTTTGCTCATTAAATTAAACAGTTCATTTCCCAAATTTTATGCTTCATAGGAATTACTTTTCTGCCTAATCAATCCTGTCATCCACTGAGCAATTAACCTGCTCATGGGTATTCTGGGTATTCGGAGTCCTTCTGAAATATAAATTTTGTTTATTAAAAAAATCTTTATTTCTACAATTTTATTTCTATATAAAGAATCAATAGCAGGGGTGAGTTGACTACTTAATCAAAGTTTTCCACTTAGTGTTCTATGCAAAGTCAGTTTCTTTACAGAGGAAAGAAAGAGTTGCCTAGTTTTTTATCAATCTTGGAATATTCCTTAAGGTCAACATTTTTAAAGATACATGCCTTATTACAGAAAAAATATGAATAAAACTGTAAATTCTGATTCTTTACTGCTAGCAGAGGGACAGCTCTAATCATATTGACTGAGATGAATATGTTTCAAATGTAAATAGGTTATCAATGTGTATGATTTTAGAATGCCAAGATATGGATTTAGATTTTTCAAGTTGTCCTAGGTAGAAAATGTCTCCATTGATATGCTAATATAAGAATTTAAAGCTATCTAATGAGTTTAGCTATGGTATAACCATAGAGTTTGAAATAACACTAGGTGTAGCCTTGATTTCTTCAAATATTCAGTGGTATTTATTACAATTATGTATTCCTCTTTTGTATCACTCACCTTGATCCCGTAATTCTGTAACATATGGTCTAAAAACAGATCACTGATAGTTGAGTGAACTGGACACAGATTGTTCAGATTGAATTTGCATGGTGTAGGGTTATTGTGATAGTGAATCTTGGTTTTTTACCTTGGTTAGATGATTAAAAAAGCACTACACAGAGTATGTATGTGAAGAGTTTTCAGAGTTTTGTAGATGATGAGATTATTGTTTTTATGTGTTTCATTTAAAATTAAGAGCAAGACAAGGAGAACATAAAAGACCCCTTGTAGCATGGTAGAGATACAGCTAAACTAGGATGCAGTAAGTTGAAGATTGTAACAAAGGTCATAACATAGTCCAGGGAGGTAAACTCGCTGTTTATATAGTCATAGTCTTGGTACATCTGTACTTTGTACTTCTGCATTTTGGGGATCCTGGTAAATGATGAAGCAAAAGAGTAAGGCATTTCCTAAATGTGGAGCTCAGGGAAACCTACAGTGAACCACCCATAGGCTCCCATTCTGATGGAGGAAGGTCTTTGGTTAATTAAATAAAGAAGCTGCTTGCCCTGATAGGTTAAAACATAAGGTGGGAGGAGTAAACAGAGCAGAATGCTGGGAGGAAGAGGAAGTGAGGCAGACGCCTCAGAGAGACACGATGCTCCACTCTTGTGGGCAGAGGCGAGAGCTCTGCTCTCTGAGGCACACGCGATGAAGCTCCAACCCAGGATGGACAAAGGCTAGAAGCTCCCTGGTAAGCCACCTTGTGGGCTACAGCAGATTATTAGAGATGGGCTAGTCCAGGTGCGAGAGTTAGCCGAGAAAAGGGCTAGAGCTAAAGAGCCAAGCAGTGTTTAAATGAATACAGTTTGTGTGTTGTTATTTCGGGGCATAAGCTAACCAGGTGGCCGGGGTGTGGCTGGGGTGCTGGGGACGCAGCCCCACCGCTCTTATTACTACACCATTCAAACTCTTATACAAAAAATAACTTCATAAAGAAAAGAAATCTTCTGAATGGGAAGATACTGAATTTATAGCAGACTTACCTATTCTGTTTTAATAGTATTGAGTTCTCATGGAAAAAAAGACAGTCATAAATATAGTTCAAGAATATTCACAAGGATTATGGCATCATGATGTAATATTTAAGAGATGGAAAATTGTTAATAAAGTCATTTTTACACATCAAATATCCTAGTAGTTAAGAAAATTTCTTCTTCCTTCATAGATTCAAAAAAACATTAAGAATTGGTAAAACGGTTAAAAGAGGTATGATAAGCTTTTGGACAGTATTAATATTATTTTAACTTCCACTGTTTTCTCATTATGATGATGACATAATATAGTTGTTTGGAGATTTAAAGAGATAATATTCACAAGTGTCACATACTGTACTGTATAATTACAATGATATTAATCAGCTTCTAATAGATGAGGAGTGTTAGGCAAAATAGTGTCTCAGTTTGCCAGTTCCCCTATATTTAAATCTTGTATGCTTTCAGATAAATATTTTATAATTGGTTGTTTCTAAATACTCACCTTATATTTTAAATAGTATTTTTTCAGAAATATGTACTTATCTATATTTGACAGCTCTATAAGTTGGGATCAGAAACATATATGAATAAAATATGTCTATAACCATACTCCTGAAAATACAATGCCCAAATGAAAATGAATATGTATTATTAAATCTTCTAAGCCTTTGTATTAGGTCACAGAGTTCAGTCTGTGCTGTGGGATATTGGTCTGTATTCTGTCAATTATATCTTAAATACATGCTGATTGGCCAGTAGCTGGGCAGGAAGTATAGGTGGGACAACCAGATGGGAAGTAGAGGTGGGTCAATGAAAACAGGAGAATTCTGGGAAGAAGGAAGCCTATTCCTCTGCAGTCCTGACCAGTCACAGAAGGAGCAAGATGTGACTGCCTCACTGAAAAAGGTACTGAGCCATGTGGCTAACATAGACAAGAATAATGGGCTAATATATGTTATAAGAGTTAATACAAAGCCTGAGCTAATGGACCAATCAGTTTATATTTAATGTAGAGCTCTGTGTGATTTCTCTGGGACTTAATGATTGTGAGAACTGGGCAGGACAATAAGTTTGACTAGGCAGTGTTTCAGTTTTGTCTGCCATCTAAGATATCTGATTTCTCTTATTACCTTCCTGCCAGTTCTGCATCTGACAAGGTTTATTTCCAAAATCCTGTGGATGAGCGTGGATATGGATATATTTTCAGAGCCTCCTGAAGAGGTTTCTGAGTAGCACCTCAAAGGCGAGGATGTCAGAAACTACAGAGGGGCATTGTCTAGGTGTTCATTCTAATTGATCTTAGCAGCTACTTCTGCTCAAGAATCCTCCTCAGATTGAAGCTGTGGTCTGCCATTCATATGAAGTCTTCCATGACACTGTGGATGACATAACCTGTTCAGAGTGAAGCCTGAAAGTTCCTCACTAAATTAGTCAACACTTGGCACCAAAGGAAAACTACAACAAAGCTTTTATTATGAAACTCATAGGGCAAAGAAGAATTGCAGCTTTGAGAGACTTTACAGAGAGAAGAGAACAGGCATGAGAATGTGTGGTGGGGAGACTGGTTAATAAAGCCCAATTCAAAGCCAAACAGAAGGAATAAATTGTGGTCTATATACAGATTATTCTATCAACATCATTATACTATATGATGAAAAACAGCTATGTAAGAGGACTTCAAATGTTCTCACTGCAAAAATAAACATTGTTGAAGATGATGGTTGATCTACATGTACCATATGGAGCAACGGACAGTTATAAATCAACTAAGGATCACACAATACCCTACAAACACAGTCATCATCTGCCAACAAATATATATATATATACACATAACATAGAAAATCTGTACCACACTCTGGGATCATGATCTGAAGTTTTATTTTCCATTTCTTTGACATTGGAGGCAAGCATTAAAATTGGGGGCTTTCTCTGTCTAACACTGCCCCTTTCTACTTTTATCCTTTCACACATTGATTTCCGTTTAGTGCTTACACTTCTAAATCCTTCTCACTGTCTGCTTCTGAGGACCATACCATCAATTCTCCTCTGCCCCGTTATCCTCCTAAGGGCCTGTCCATCCTCAATCCACACTTAGAAACAGTGTAGATCTCATTGGTCTGTCACAGGTGATGTCAGTATCCTGCTCTCCAGGGTCCTCTTCCAGATATCCAAGGTCATGTCCACACAGAACTTTGTGACTCCCCTGCTTGGCATGCCGGCAAGCTCTTAGCTCATGTTTATGCCATCTGCTTTCTTGTTATTATTCGGGTCAGTGAGTAAATGTCACCTTTTCTGGAGTCATTGCTGTATCAGCTTGTGTAGAACAAGTTTTGCTTCTCCCCAGGCTCTGAATTCCTATTCTATCCAGCACAAGGAATCTGAAATGGTATTTTTAATATGCACAATTGTCATCGTTTTTTTGTTGCTTTCTACATCAAGCTTTTCTGTGTATTCAGTGGTTAGATAGCCATCAGCAACCACAGCTAGTTACACGAAACTAATAATGAAATGAGGGATTTTTCCACTTTAAGACTTACCACCAAAGCCATGTGTCTTGAGGAAGATGTATGATGTCTTTAAAGATGTTGTAACATTTGTTTTAAAATTAATAACAATGTCCTCATAAGTAAGTGATGAATACATCATGTAATTAAATGGAGTGATATAACTTCAGGGTCACTCCCTTTGTCGACCTTCCATGAATGTTTGCCACTGCAGTCATATACAATATTTAATAAATAATTGAGTGAGGAAGACATTGTTTCATGAAATATAAACCAACTCCGTCGCCCAAAGCACATTAATGCTTTTGTATTATATATTTTAAAAGTGGACAGATTAGGACTGAAGGAAAGCAAATTAGCAACAGAAAATTGTGCAGTCAAAAAAATGACTGTATCTCTATTTAAGTCCCAGACTCTTAACTTGAATCTCTTAACTTGCTTACTGAGGCATGGAGGTGACTATAGATTCTATTTACCCACAAACTGGAAAAGGTGTTAGATGATACAAATAGCTGTGGAACTCTGCTCAACTCACCAGTTCATTTCACTTTGAACGGCCAATAGTCATTAAGCAGAATAGATTTAAGGCAATGACCTAGAAATCAAAGGCACTGTGTAACCTATTACAAATCTCTTGAGCTATGTAGCCTGCCAAGAGTTCTTAAACATTTTTTATTGTGAACTTGCTATATCATAAAATAACATTCTGTGAATAGTGGAGAAAAATAGTTTATAGTGTATGCACGCTTCAGACATTGGATTTGACTGTAATTACTGCAAAAGGACAATGAAGGTAACAGCACACTCTAATGATACTTTTCTTTCACTTAGTGGATCAAAGACAGCAAGTTATAAACTGAGATCATGTGTCTGTCTGTCTGTCTGTCTGTCTGTCTGATTCTTCAGTGGGATTAAAATTTTCCTCTTTGTGTGTCTTATTTTACTCTTCTCTCTCCACTGACAATGCTATTTCATCTTTTTCTCTTTGTCACCAATTAATATGTAATTGTTGATGATAATAATGATCCCAAGGCTTTCACTCTCTTCTCAGGCAGCTCTGAATGCAAATTATAAGCGATTGATTTCAGTAGGAGAGAATAGATGGCCTAGTTTTGCTGCATATTTGAGTCTTTCCCTCTCAGTCAATTCCCAGTGTCCTGGTGATGTATCTACCTTTGCGAAACTTGGTATATGTACTTTTAACCATGGAATCCTAATTAACTCCAGATGAAAAGTATAAAAATACTTTTTTAAACTGAGAGTGGAAAACAAAAAACCTTTTTCTCCCTGAGTTCTTCATGTCAAGGTTTCCATAATCTGGTCGACACTCTAAAACATTAACAGTTTGCAAAATTTAACTAAAATGTACGAGGGTTAATGTTACATCTTGTGGAATTATAAAAAAAACAAATTATGCCCCTCCTTGTATACAACAGTGTGTGAAGAAATAACAGTGTCATTTTCTAGAGATTGCCACCCTTCTCTGAAGTTAGAACCAAGTTTCTCACAGCATGCAAAGGAGATTGCTGTCTGTCACGGAATTCTCAAGCTCTTCCGTGCCAGCCTGGGACTTCTGAGGATCCAAGCCTCATGTACTGAGCAGGTACTGGGTTCTCAGCCTCTACAGTGTGAAGACAGCCTCTGTTGTACTACCAAGACCATACTGTGTCCTAATAACCTACTAAGTCCTCTTTTGACATACGTCCAAGCTGTTCATCTAGAGGACCTTGACACACAGACCAACATGAACATAAAGAATACGAAAGTTTACAGATGTATAAAGCACAAAACTTCAAGCCAGGGAAGGAAAACACTGCTGGTTAAAAAAAGGCAAGTTTGCCTTTAGTGAAGAGAAATATTTGCCATTTAACTTCATCCAAATTAAAAGTTACTTTCGGAGGGATCACCGAGGAGAAAGCAAAAGGGATACAGCCCAGGTGAAAGTGCTCAGAATACGTCATCAGAAACTAAGGATAAGAGGAGAAGGCAAGCAGCAAATGTAAAAGCTTCACCCTCAGAGCTCCTTATAGCTGTGCCACCCACTGGGTGCTCTGCATTTGTGATGGATCGCCACATGTCAAGTGATGTAGTCCAGATAATTTTTCACAGGTGGAACAAAAGACCTGTCTCATGGGTGAGTCTAGGTTTTCTCAAACTGACAATATTAACCATCACAGTTGGCAGAAGAGCAAAGGCTCAGGTTGAGACTGTTTTCTTCCAAATGAGTTTCAATACAAACATCTCTGATTTCTTGGTTTGATATGCACATTTAATTCCATTTTTGTATTCCATATCATTGGTCTGCTCATGTACCTTAACAGCCCTGTCATATCCAATCAGTTGCTTTTATAATGAATCACAAAACCAAAGAATATTTTTATTCCATTTTTTCTTTTTATGAAAACCTTTGTGTATTTTAGTTTTTAACATGTCAAATTAGAGGATACAATTTGAACTTGTAGTATGCATGTGCTTGCACACATTAAATTAAAATTCCATTAAGGATAAGAGAATCTGAAACTTACCATCTTACAGTATTTATTTTTAGTATTTGGGTTCCTGAGCTTCGATGGTGTGTTTTTTCTATTTAATTAGACCTTTGATTTCTCTGAATTGAGTTTGTGTTTTACAGTGTACAGATCTTGTAGCCATTTTTTTAGGTTTATCCATAAATATTTCATACTTCATTCTTTGCTGACAGTTTGTATTTTAATTTTGGTTTTTCAATTACTTGTTATCAGAAGGTAGAATTATCAAATTCAATTTATTAGTTGGTTTTATTTGATTTTATAGATACATTCCTATAATCCTTATCTCAATAAAAATCTTGCTCTTTAAAAATAAAGCCATTTCTGCTTTTCTGATCAGAATGCAATCAACTATTATTTCTTGTGCTGTGAAAAATGCTAGGACTTACAAGTGAACTTCACAAAACATACTGAATCTTGCATTGTTAATTTGTTCCTGAACTTCTGAGAAAATCTTCAGCTTTTATCATTGTGTACTTAAGTATGATGTCCACTTAAGTTTCCATATTTGTTCCTTATCCAGTTGAGTTACTATCTAGGATTAAAGGTAAAATGTAATTCAAATTAAGTGAACAATTACTTTCATTGGTAGAAACTAAGCTCGTGTCTGTAAGAGATACACCAGAAGCTTTCCTCAGCTCCTAGTTGATGCTGGACATTAGGCAAAAACATACCATAGTTATACACTACATAGAAACAACTTTAATTAACAATGGAATGCAGAGGGATGGGAGACGGTTCAGTCGATATGAGTACTTACTATAACAGCAGAAGACCCTGAGTTTGATTCTTCAGCACCCAGGTAATTAGCCAGACATGTAGAGACATGCCTGTAATCCCAGCATTCTGGGGGTGGAAAGAAATGCATCCTGAGAGGTCCCCTAGTCAGCCTTGCTGAAATAGTAAGAACACAGAAATAGTGCTGATTTGGTGGAAGATACTGCATCAAGGCCAATGCAATTGCGTGTGCAAACTTGGCCTGCATCACACACCCACACGCTACCTACCACCACCTCCATACACAATTTTCTAAAATGTTAAAAAACAAACAAATAATGGATTGCACAATAGTGGTTTTATAAGATTATAATGGAGCCCAAATTTTTATATATTTTAGGCTGCCCTTCCTCTATTTATGTATATTTGCTATCGTATTATACGTAACTGCCTGAAGTTTCTGTAGAAGAACATGCTGTAAAGTCTATAGCCGAGGAGTGAAGAGCAGTACCACACAGCCTAGATATTTTGCATTAAAACATCTTGGTGGGCAGTGGTGTTGTACACCTTTAATCCCAGCAGTCGGGAAACAGAGGCAGGTGGATTTCTGTGAGTTTGAGGCCAGCCTGATCTACAGAGCAAGTTCCAGGACAGGCTCCAAAGTTGTAGAGAAACCCTGTCTCAGAATTCAAAAATAAATCTAGATTTGAATAAATATAATGTATGATATTCTCCCACTGTCCCACATATCTTTATTAAGTGCAAAAATTAATATATTAATACATTTAATATTTGTAATTTCAAATGTTATTTATATTTTTTCAAATTAAATATGCATCACACATCTATACTATAAGACACTTTAGTGCCTCAGGGAAGGAATTGGTCACATTGACATTCTTTAATTATTGCTGTATTTAATAAATTAATATTTTGTTAAGGATTTTTGCATCTATATTATTTTCTAGTTTTCTTATTGTATATTTGTTGTCATTGAGGCAAAAGGTGATTTCAAAGTGTTCTTGTCTTAACTAAAAGCTTCTAATAAATGAAAATGAATTGGCAATGTATTCACTGTAAATTGTTTAAATACTGGTGTTCCAGCTCACTGATCTTTATAAGGAAGACTTTCCAGAAAAACCGACTTTGAAAAATGCTTACTATTAAAATTATTTGCTTATGATTTATCAGAGTTTGTCACATTTGATTTTGCTTTTTCAAAATTTTTTGTCATTTATTACCCCTTATTTAGCCCTTTTATGATGTGCCTTTTAATCATGCTTGTCTCTTCTGTGATGTCCCTCTTTTAATACCTGATAACTTCTACTCACTACATTAGAGAACGTTGCTTAAGGAAATCGTTTTGCCCAAGACCTGCCCCTACCCATGGGCCGAGTTCCCAAACTAAATAAAAGGAAACATTGAAAAATAGAGCTGAAAAAAAAGGGGGGGGGGGGCTGGAGAGATGGCTCAGTGGTTAAGAGCATTGCCTGCTCTTCCAAAGGTCTTGAGTTCAATTCCCAGCAACCACATGGTGGCTCACAACCATCTGTAAAGAGGTCTGGCGCCCTCGTCTGGCCTTCAGGCATACAGACAGAATATTGTATACATAATAAGTAAATAAATATTAAAAAAAAGAAAAATAGAGCTGAATACCTGTTTGACCCCTTGCTCTGCTTTCTGACCCACTGTGGACCTCTCTGCCTTTCTGCCAAGAGAGTCTCTGCAGCCTTCAGCATCAGCAACGCTCAACCTGGGCCTCCTGTCAGCTGCTTTCTGTGGGGTGCTTTCAGCACTGCAGTGAAAAGAGAGAGAATACAAATGTTATTTGTCCCTGTCTTTTCTTTGTCAAATTTTTCTCTGATGTCTGTCTTATTTCCTGTTTTCCATCTCTTTGTTTTTAAATTATTTATTGTTCTATTTCATTTTAGTAGAGACTATATTATGACTCAAAAATGACATCAAGAACTTGATACCAGAAATTCTCTATTTTTGTTTTTCTTTCATCCAATGCCATTAAAAATGTTTCATTCGGAAAATTTAGAATTAATTTAGATATTTACCATTTTTTCTCATCTTTTCTAGTTTATTCCAATATAATTGAGGCAGGTATTGATAAATATTGTAGTTGACATAATAACTTGTTGACATTTTTTGACTTGATTATTTTAAACATTTTTATTAGTGTCATATGCTTGACAAGAACACACGCATGTATACACATGCACACATTTATACTCACATGGATACCCACATGTACACATATACATGCATATACACACATATAAACACACAGAGAATAATGTCACTTGGAAGTACATCTTTTCTATTGAGTCAAATGGCACTGTATCTCATTCTGTTTTCCTTCCATTTTAAATAAAAAAACTTTATTTGTCTACTAACCTGTTTTTTACTTGAATTCTCTATTTTTAAGAATTTCATACATGAATAATGTATTATTCTCCTTCTTCTCTCCTCTCCAGGTCCTTCTATGATCCCTTACTCTCTCTCACAAATCCATGCTTTCTTCTTTGTTATTGCCACCCCCCACCCCCACTCCCTCAACACACGGTTTAAAGACACATTGATGAGAGGCCATTTCATTTGGTCTATATGTATCTTACAATTGGGATTGGCCAACCTATCCTGGAACTCACAGCTGGGAAAATCAATTTTATTTCTCTCAGGAGTCATTGACTCCTTGTTGCTCTTTATCTAGGTGTGGGACCTTGTAAAAAATTTCCCATAAATTTGTATATTATCCTGTGTTGCCCTTTTATGGGTCTTTTCAAAAGTAGTTATATTGTTAAAACGTCCTGATTTTAGTTCCAGGAATAGAAGCCAGGACCTTCAACGTGCTAGACATTCTCCTTATCAAGGGAATTACCCACCTTGTCCCATATTTGAATTTCAGATTAGACCTTTTTTTCAAGGGTATTTGAGGATTTGGAGTGATTTTTTTTTTACTTTGCTTTCAATTTTGAAAGTTTCTGAAGGATTTTTAAATTATTGTGAAAGTTGCTTTAAAAGCTTTAGTCTCCAGATTTTCCTTCTTCTTCTTCTTCTTCTTCTTCTTCTTCTTCTTCTTCTTCTTCTTCTTCTTCTTCTTCTTCTTCTTCTTCGAATATTAACATTGAATGGAAGTGGATTTTTGTTCATATTTGCAAATATTTTACAAAGAGCTTCTCCTTTTAAAGCACACATTCTTGCTTAACTCACTAAGCAGGTTTTATTTGCTGGCAAAAGTATCACTATCATGTGGGAAAGAGGAATTGCTTGGCCGTACTCTTTCAGAATGTATTTATATCCACGAGTGACTTCTTTCTCAGGCTTGCCACACCTTCAGTGGACACTGCCACTCCCTGCGTAAATGTTTTGCTAACATCTGATTTTTTCTGAGGACCTCACTTCTGGTATGCACCCCCTTTTTGTAGCTCCTCCTGGAAATTACCAAATTCTAGATAGACGATTGCTAGCGTTTGGCAATAGGTCTTTGGCTCTAAATGACCTTCCCTGCAAGAGGTCTGAGTCCCACTTCTCCTCTGCTGTTTGTATTGCACCTCTCTCTCTCTCTCTTGCTTCTGGCTCTGTCAGCCTTCTCCCCTGTATGCTTTGCAGGCACAGACTACTTGTTGAGATTTTGCTTTTGATTTCTTTATAAATACTTTTCAGTGTGATGAGTTTAGCTACCTCGCAAAACACGTGTATTTTTTATTTTGTTCTGTTTTGTTTCCTAATAGTATGCATATCTGGGAAGAAATAGGAAGACGTTCACATTCATTCAGCTGCTATTCTTCCAGAGTAACCTGATTTATTCTTAGAGCGATTCAGCAGTGCTAAGTGGTGGAAAAACAGTGCGAGATGAAAGAAGATTGCTGGCCATGACTGATGGGATACTTTATTGTAATAATACTGTAAGAACTTTGCAGGTGTTTCCTACTTAGTACTCACACTATGATATGATAAACATCATTCATCTTTACATTTTTAAAGATAAAATTAAGGTTCTGACAGTAACTACTGGACTGGTTTCTCAAATGAGCTCCGTCTCTACAATATTTTTTTCAAGTTATTTCCTTGAGTAGATTCAAGTCTCTGTTGCTATGTACACTCACATTATCTTAGTTTCTAAGCTTCTCTGGAAATGATAGCTAAATGGTATATGGCAAATTCCACCTAATTCGATTGATGGAAGAATTAAATTGATTTGTATAAATCACCCAATTTCTTACCTGGGAAGTCATCCATTGATGTGCTGCTTCCTTCCATTCAGACACCGGGTTTACATTATATTGCATTTAACTGTGTCATGTGCTGCGCTCTGAAATGAAGTGAATTGGACTGATTGCTGTGGCATTAGCAGAATTCTTAGCATAGTACCAATAAGAACCAGAGAAAAGACGGAGAAGGGATTAAAATATGTAGTAACTTGATCACTTTCTATTGCAAGGTGCTGCTGCAAGATGAAATCTGGGAAAGTCAAGCAGTGAGCAGAGACTATAGGCAAATCGCTTCAGTATTTGCAAGGTAAAAGTGATAATTTAGTGTTCAACGACGACATTTATGTTATGTTATGAATGACTTCTTTTTTGGCCTTTCATTATTTCTTTTATCAAAAGACTGTGATGTAATTTTAAAAATTCAGTTAAGGGATCTCATTGGCTCCTGGAATGGTTTTAGTACATTCACAATTCCTGCAGTTCCATAATAGTGCTCAAAGCATGCTAACTATCCCGGGTAGCCTTTGCTTCCATAGGATCTACATAGCATTAAATTACTCAGCCTAAGTCCTAATTTGTAAACCTTTAAAGCTAAAGAGTAACAACTGGTGAAAGCAGAAGCTGTGGATTTGAAGGAGAATGTGAGGGGTGTATGGGAAGGTTTGTAGGTGAAAGGAAAGAAAGAAATACAATTAAATTATGATCTCAAAAATAAACATCAACAAAAAAGTAATATACTTGACAGGTCAGTTTGAAAACTATGCTACATCTATCTTTCACAATGAATATTAGGTTAGATATTTTACACACACTGCTCATGTGTGTATACTTAGTTTCATTACCCCTTAACAATCTCTATGAGAAGCATATAAAATAAAAGTTAAAATTAACCACATTATTCAGAACTCAGTAAGAATAGTGAATGTTTTAATATTTATTATCTATGTTCCTACACGTAACAATTTTGATCGTTCTAATGAAATGTAATTAATCTAAATAATGTTTATAGACCAGCACCATCTGGCAATTCCTGATGTTGATTCACAACTTATTACCGTTTATTAATATTTCTTGAATAAATTCCATCACCAGCTAATAGAAAGTGCTGGGGTCAGCAAATTGAGGGCCTTGCACCATTTCACTTTCTTTTAAGAGAAAGACAATCTACCAAATGTCCCCTAACTTTGCCTTTTTATCTGGAGGCAGCAATAACAACAACGTTAACACCATGCCAAAATAACCTACATCTGAATAAATCATAATTTTATTAAAATATTCTGAATATGTATCCACACATTTATTAGGATATTTTTAGGAACACCATATATGTTGACCTTGCATTTCTAAGTTTTTAATTGAAACTGCTCATATGGGATGAAACCATATGTTGAAGGCTCAACTTCCATTATCCCAAATACCTGACTTTATTGAGAAATAAAAGATAGGTTTTGATAGAGGTGATTAACTTCAAATGACGCTGCTAACTTGAGGCTCTACTAGCTCTACTAGAATGTAACAAGCATTCTTGTATTAAGAGAGAGAGAGAGAGGAGAGAGGGAGGAGAGAGAGAGAAGAGAGAGAGATCGAGGGATGCTTGTATAAAGTGAGGGTCATTAGTTAAGACAAGAGGAGTGTGGTTATTTGTGAGCCAAGGAGACAGCCCTTGAAATCAAATCATTCTCGCCACCTTAATCTTGGACTACACCCTCCATTAGTGAGGAAAAAAAAATGTCTTTCAGTTGTTTGCCTAGTTAAGCGTGGAACTCTGTTTTGAAGGTGTTTGTAAATGAAAAGATGTCCCATTTTTCTTTTATCACCTTCCACACACTGAAACAGCTCTGTAAGAGCAGGCATCAAGTGCAGGCACAGTTCCCAAACTGTCCTTGTTCATGTGCTGTTCCTTACACAGAAGTGCTGTCTTCACTGATGAGGCTTATCTGTTTCCTGAGCCCAGCTTTCCCGTGTTCTGGGTCTTCAGTTGAATTACTGAGACCTGTTACTCACTGAGCTGCGCAGAACAGATCATGATGTCACTTTAACAAAGAGTGTTTTTAATTTTCAGAACTGTGATCAAATATAGACAGTTTACACATTTGTAGTCCAAAAGCCTAATGGGAAAAGAGCTGAAAATAATATTTTTTTCTATTACTGTTCTCTCTTTTATAAGAAAATGACAATGGCGCTAAGAAAATGGGAGGAGGGGGGGAGTGGAAATTTGGGTCGGTATGTTTTTTTGT
Source organism: Microtus ochrogaster (assembly GCF_000317375.1). Classification (NCBI taxonomy): domain Eukaryota; kingdom Metazoa; phylum Chordata; class Mammalia; order Rodentia; family Cricetidae; genus Microtus; species Microtus ochrogaster. The sequence continues at coordinate 45,735,467 of NC_022031.1, read as the reverse complement.
TGCTACCTTGTTACTGTAATTTTTCTACTGTTATGAATCATAATTTACATATCTATGTCTTCTGATGGTCGTAGGCAACCCCTCTGAAAGGGTCCTTTGATAACCCAAAGGGTCGCAACCCATGGGCTGAGGACCACTGGTCTAAATTATCCCTTGCTGGCATGGAACTCAATAAATATCTGAGAATGAATGGCAAAAAAAATCCAATATAAAACAAAAATAAAATAAAAATGAAAAAATATTTGAGAGATCATAACGTACTAAAGAGAGAAGAGTCCAGGGCTTTCAGGAACATACTTTACACAATACTTCTTAGCAGCATCCATTTTCAGTAAATTTGGTTTTTAATAACTAAGGTTTTTCTCTGACTTTCTATGTATGTATAACCTGCACACTAATCTTTGTCTCTTCCCATCACCACCTGTTCTAATTGCAGAACTCCTAGGCCTGATATTTCTTAAATCATATCCGGCTGTTTGAGAATCTTTTCTTGCAGGCTGCAGCCTGTTGGGTAGCGTTACTAGGTAATCACTGTATCATTGACTTAGTTTGCCTCTCCATCGAACACCAGCCCTAAGGCCACATGCACCCATTTCAAATTATAAAATAACTCAAGTAATGATTTAAAATACCCATTATTGTATAAAACAATTATTTTCTCTACTTTTGATTTTATGAATTATTCATAGGATTTTAAACTTTAAAAATATCAAAAACTACTTTTCTGCAATCCAAAGACTAAAATCTAGTATGTTGCGAGATGTGGTGGACCGGAGAAGGAAAAAAGGGGAACTTGAATTAGTAGATGAAATTCTTTAAAAATCAATGCTTTTCAGCAAAAAAAAATAAAATCTAGCAAATTATTGGGATAAAGTATATCCTATTTTCTTTTCCTTAGGTGAATTTTCCTTCAAGCTTAAACATAAAAGCTCTATTTCAGATTCTCCTTGGAATAATTCCAATGCTAAAAAATGATTTAAGAGTCAAAATTTTTTATTCCCCCCCACACACAGACACAGACACAGACACACACACTTACACAATCTATGGATAAGTGCATCTCTGTTTATCTTACCACTTTGAGCTTGCTATTCCTAAATCTCAGCCAGCCCTGATCATGTTGTCTTATATTGCTTATGTGATATGACTACATTCTTCTAAATTGTGACTCTTTATCATTCAATTCTATAAATGGAATGGTAAATAGATTTTTCCTTAGTAACCTGTAGTTCTTTAATGTCATGAAAATATTTATAGCTCTTTCATCTGAGAAAAAAGATTTCTTTATAATTATGTGAAAAATAAGGGCTATGAATCCCAACAAACTTGATATTTGAAGAGTTCATAGGATTCTTAGTGTCCTGTGCATGTCTGCTTGGCTAATCTGCTGTTTATCTCTGTGGTTCCATGAGGTGCTTTGAGCTATATCAATGTGGCTTAGATCACCTACATTTAGGACAACACCCCCTTCAAAGTTAACAATAACAAAAGGGAAAAAAGAAAAAAAAAAGAAGAAATACCAACTTTACCATTTTAGGGGTTTTAAAGAACTGCTAAAGAGCTCCCAGGTTGTTTTGTTTTACCAACCCTACAGATCATTTTTATTGCCAACTTTTATCTATAATGTCCAACTGAAGTCTAAAGCACTCAAGTCATTGTTAGCGAAAATTTGCAGACTTTCACTGTGAAAACGGAGTAATTGTGCTTAGAGGCAGGTAACCAATAAATTGCTAAAACACCGAAAATAATACATAAATGAAAGCAAGATATTACTCTTTATTTCATTGGAGAAAGTGCTGAAATAATATGAACATTTTAATGATTTTAATTTTTGTAAGGATTTTAGAAAAGGTTTCCATGGCTACTCTGGACAAGAAGAAAAACAAAACAAAATTTTCTAGTCTGTTGTAGTCACAGGATTGACTTTTGCAATTGAACATAAACCCTAATCACAAGCAACTACAAGCCATCATTTTGTAGCAAAAAAATTATACTCAGCATCTTGCAGAGTCATTGTCAGAGCATATTAACTAATTGGAAGAGCTCATTAAACTTTCTCTGGAAGAATTTAGCCCATTTACCTAAGCTGAGGGCTGTGAATCTTCACATTGTGCTGAACCTTCTTTGCTAGTAAAAGCAACCATTTTCCTACCTGTGAGGATATAAATCTCTCCCTGAATCAAAAGGAAGACAGCTGCTGATATATCTCAATGCCATTTTGCACATCATGTCCCCTTAACTATAAGCTGGAATGTATGTTATGCAACATTCATACCTATAATACATAGATTAAATAGATGAATGGATTGAATATATTTATATATATAAAAGGAATTGTGTATTTGAATAAGGAGATGTCAATAGAAGAATGTTTAAAATGTAAACAAGTGTCTAGGATTTATCTATCTATCTATCATCTATCTATCTATCTATCTATCTATCTATCTATCTATCTATCTATCTATCTATCTATCTATCTATCTATCATCTATCCATCTCCTTCCTATATTTTTCCAGCTCTTTTGTTTATTGGCTGTAGTAAATAAAAAGTGCATTTCCATATAACAATCACCCAGATTTGAAAATAACACTGTGCCACATAGATCTCAAGTATTAAATACACAAAGAATATGACTAAGCCTGTGGCTTTGCTAGTGAAATGTGCTCTCAGGTTTAATATCTCTGGGGTGTGGCTAGAACACTTTTCTAGGACATCAAGGAGATGAAGAGTGTGCCTCATAAATTCTTTCAAGCACAGACATTTTTTTCTAGGAATTTTATAGACATCCTTTTAAATCTGTTCCGCTAGATAAGAAGACTTCTAAAAGTCTTTTAAAATGTTATTTCTTGGCACCTTGATTATCTTCTAAAAGTCAGAAAGGACCTGTCTCAAAGAGAACTGTGAGTTTGTCTTTCATTTGATGGGGCAAATTGTAATTTTTTATACAAAAGCCTGAAAATATATCAAATAAAATTATATAAATCTTGAATAAAAAATACAAGTACATTAAAAAAAGCAAAACAAGATTTTGAATGCCAACTTTCTGGCAGAGGAGACAATTTCTAGGAGAAAGCTAACCAAAGAGAAATAAATGGGCTTTTGTTTCATGCAAATGGAATATTTAAGGGCCTACTAAGGAGAGGAAAAGAGCAAACTGTAGAGAGTCATACATCCATGAATCCCTGTGGGTCTGAACGACATCAGGTGCATGACTTCAGGAGGAGATGGATGCACACACTGGAACGCAACAGAAAATAGTGTAGAGAGATCAACTGAATTTCATAAATATTGAATATTAAATTTGTAAAAAAATCAATGAACTCTAAACATAATATAATTTTTGTTTAGGAGGAAAGCTCCCTTACAGGGATAGACAGAGAAAGAGGGAGTAGAGATCTATTTACATCCTTTTAAATGCAACTGACTGTTTGATAGGCACCATTTGTTGATGATGATGTCTTTAAGATCCCAGTGAACATTTCTTATTTTTTTCTAAAATTAGATGTCTATAGGTGTCTGGACTTATAGTTTTCAGTTCTATTCTTTTGTCGAATGTCGTTTTTTGTGCCCCTGTCATGATGCTTTTGTGACTATAGTTCTGAAATAGAATTTGAGATCAGAGATAATGGTGCCTCCAGCACCAGGAGAGCTTTAGCTACCCCGCAATGTTTTGTGTTTTCATGTGAAGCTTAAAATTGTCATTTAAAGTTCTATAGAGAATTGTGTTGGAATTTGGGGGGATTTCACTGAGTGTGTATACTGATTTTGTTGTGGGATGGCCATTTTTAATCTATTGATCTTACCAATGCATGGTCATGGGAGATTTTCCATCTTCTGGTATCTCCTTCAATTTCTATTTTCAGTTTTATCACACAAGTCATTCACTTGCTTGGTTAAAGTTACCCTGTAATCATATTTTCTTTGGACCACCAGTTCCATAATAATATGTATGTAAGCTTGGCCTTAGCTTATGCTTCTTTCTAACTAGCTCTTATAACCTAACCCATTTATATTAATCTACATTCTACCATGTGGTTTGTTATCTCTTCTCTATAGTGTATATCCAACTTGCTCTGTGTTTTGCTGGTGAATTCCTAATGTCTCAGATTCCTTTCAGAGTTCCTATCTCTTTCAAGCAGTCCGACTTTTCTTTTCTTGTCTAACTTTTGGCCATTCAGCTCTTTATTAAACCAATCAGAAGATGCCTTAGCAGAGACACATCTTGACAATGTACAAAAAGATTATCTCACAACATTACCCCAGAGATATGTTTTTTTTAATTTATTTTTTGAGGCTACCTGTTCAAGGTGTCGTTTTCTTGATTTTTTTTTCTCAGTCCACATGTCATTTGTATATAGGAAGCCACTGATACAGATTTTTGTGAGTAAATTTTGTATCCAGTTGCACTGCTGAAAGTGTTTATCAGCTGTAGGAGTTTTCCGGTGGAAGTGTTAGGGTCATTTATGTATACAGTCACATCATCTGCAAACAAAGGTGCTTTGACTTCTTTTTTCTTATAGTTACCCTCTTGGTCACCTTCAGTTGTCTTATTGCTCAGTCTAAGACTTGAAGTACTATATTGAATAGCTATGGAAAGTGGACTGTCTTGTTTTGTTCCTAACTTTAATGCCAATGCTTTGCATTTAAGAGAGAAAACAGAAAACAGGAAGCTCCATAGATACACACAACTTCTCTCCCTCACAACAGCAGTACAGATTACTATGGTTTTTACTGCTTTATATATTTCCAGAAGCCGAGAGACATTTTGAGAAAGCTCCAACTCTCCCTGTGTAAAAATCTATCTACTCTTTTAGAGAGATTTTGTTCAAAGGCTGAGTGACAAGGAGAGATTCTGCAACTATGTAAAGATAATCATAATTCCAGAATCTTGATTGGGTGTGGGTACCATGATGTCGTTGTTAAAGGGAGCTCTCATTATTCTACATGAGACTCCAGAAAGAAATGCCAAAACTATTACCAAGATGACACTAGCTATAGGAGATGTCAAATAAAGTGAGTATGTAAAATTCACTAACTGCAAAAGCAGTTTTACAGCAGATATTAAAGTATTTTCTTATTTCTCTACAGAAAGGACAAATATATGTTCATGTATTATTATTGTTACTTTGAAGGATAGAGCAATAATCTTCCCTGATCCTAAATCATCCATGTGTAACATACCATTTCATGTGTTACACTCATCATCTTTATTACTAAAAGGAAGTGAGATATTACAAAGTCTTCTGCCTCATTGTAGATAGCTTTGTTTCTCTGAGATTTATAAGACTGATGACTCAATTACCTTGTCTGACATCTTTTCACATCTTCATCACTGGCTAGTTGATGTGGGAATGATTTCTTATTAATAAAGAAACTGCCTAGGCCCATTTCATAGGCCAACCCTTAGGTAGGCGGAGAAAACAGAACAG
>NC_022031.1:45714179-45727177 GCF_000317375.1 Microtus ochrogaster | reverse complement strand
AATAAGAGGCTGAAACTAATGGGTCAGGCAGTGATTAAAAGAATAGTTTCCGTGTAATTATTTCGGGTATAAAGCTAGCCATGCGGGCGGCAGGGTGCCTGGGACACAGCCCCCGCCACTCTTATTTCAACAGCTAGTAATGTGTTAAAAGATAATGTGATAATTTGGTGTGGTTTCTTACGTATAGAGAAGTTTAATATCTAATCTATCAAAATTTTTCAGCATATGTTTCAAAGTACAAAACATTTTAAATATTTCAAAGTTTTAATGACTCAAAATTTCTTCCAAAATGTTGGTCCAGTGAACATAGTGGCAAATTTGTTATTTGTTTTTTTTTTGTGTGTGTCAATGTAAATACTATATACTGTTAACTCTTCACAGTGTTATCGTCTCATAATTTCTGACATGATTATGCCATATTTAAAATAATTCACAATATATTTCTGAAAGTAGCTCTGATTCACAGATTGGATGTAAAATAAAATGTTTATTCCTCAAGTAGACATTTCACAATTGTTGTTAAAAACAAGGTATTGAAAATAGAAGTTCTGGAAAATCCCAACCAAATTATTTCAGCAAGTTCAACTGAGCTAAAATAATCAAGTAGTATAAACATTAGCAAACTAAATATTCTATACTAAAGGGTAATATGGTTCTTTGAGGACAATCAATGGGCTAACAGAAAAAGAATATACGAGCAGAGTTTTTAATGAGAAGTAATTCTACAAATGAATCTTTAGAACTCAATAGTGTCTTATATTCCTTTAATGAAATCAAGTACATTAAAATGATTTGAACATGAAAATATTAACAGAAGACTAAGAACCAGCGGGAAAGAATCATTTCAGTCTACCATATAGACAAGGAAGGAAATGAAGTGAAAGTTTAACTTCCTATATTTATATTATGGTCAAAGTTTTGTCAGTTTTATAGATTGAATATAAAGACATTGTTCAAAACACAGAATTATACTGTAGTGTTTTAAGCAATACTTTAAAATTTAATGTGGTAGTATATTATGATTAAAATATAATAATACTGACAACTATCCTTGCACATAAAAAACAGCATTTGTAGTTATTTCCTGCTATAGTCACAAAACTAATGGTAGTTTGAGAAATATCATTAATTTCATTCAATGTTTTAATACCGGCAAAGGTGGGCTGAGAGCCTGAGCTGACAAAGAGTAGGCCTTCAAGTTGAGTGGAGTCTCAGAACTTACAATATAAGGCTGTAGACATGAGGAGGGATGCGGGTAGTCAATGGCAGTCAAGCAATACTGAAAAAATAATAAGAGTACTTCTTGAGGAAATATCACACTTATTTTCAAATTATAATGTAAAGCCATAGTGATAAAAGCAGTAAGTTATTGATCCAAAACAGACACATACACTAATGTAATACAATAAATCACCCAGTCTGTAACACCACAGCTATCTGACATTTGGTAAATATATCAAGAATACATGCAAGAAAGACAATATCTTTACCAATGATGAGAATCCTGGGTCTCAACATGGCCAAACAATGAACCTGAATCCTACACAAACCTAAATATTGGTCATGGACCTCTACACAAGACTTGATACTCTGGAATTACTAAAGCTAAAATGAAAGGCTCATGCTGCACTAGTTAAGTGTAGGAAACAACTTTCAGCCTAGGATTCTAGAGGTATAAAATATAAGACCCACAATCAATAAATGGGATCTCAGGACACTCAAATCCTTCTACACAGTAAAGGAAAGTGTCAGTAGAAGAAGCCCACAAAATGGGAGAATGTCTTTGCCAGATAGACATTGTACAGAGGATTAGTGTATAGAAAACACAAAGAACTCAAAAAGTTTCCATTGAAAGAACTATTAACTTCTGAAATATTCTGGGAGAGAAGACTCATGATATTTAGTTGTGTGTACTCTGGTGGATTCACCAAGCTCCAATGCTTTGTTCCAAATCTAGAGTTACACAGACAACCTTTGACCTTTGAAAAACTCAGTGGTCAATAGACAATCAAGATGTAGAGGAGAAGGAAAAAGAAAACGGAAAGGAAGAGGAAGATGACAGATGGACATGAATGTATGGAAGGGATTTAGATGTGTGGACAACAGGTGTGGGAAATGAGGGCATCTGGAATGTTTTCAATACTTGTATTAATATGTTAGAGCATAAGTTTAATTAGTAAGAGATAGCACAATTCAGACATAATAATAGTCAGACTTAAAAAATAATAGCAACATAAACCTGGAAACAGACCTAAGCAAAGCAAATGTTATTTGCTTACAGATTTTAGATTGTTCATGAACTGGAACAACAATATACGCTTCTGTTTTGGAAATAAGTGATTTTACTGGGCACTGTGTTACAACCTATACATTAAAGAACATGTCAAACAACAAAAATAAAATATAGGAAACATAATATAGCAAGATTGAAGTAAAAATACTGTAAAAGTAATAGTTTTACATTTTTCCTCTGTTTCAAAGTATGGTTTTAAATTCTATTTAGCATACAATAATCTCTCTTATAAATGCCATTTTTCATTCATTCATTGGACTACTCTAGAGGAGACCTTGGTTACCAGTTTTTAAAGTTTGTGTGTGTATGTGTCTTGTGTGTAGACAAACTAAAGAAATGCATAGGGAAAATAAAAAAAATGTTTATAATTAATTACATATGGAATTGAAAGTACTGTTCTAGTTTACTTTCTATTGTAATAAATACTGTAACCAAAAGCAAGCTAGAAAGATAATGGTCTATTTCATCTTCTTCTTCTTGGTCACGGTCCTCCCCCCAGGGAAATCAGAGCAGGAACTCAAAGTGACAACTTGAAGTAGAATATGGAGGATGCTGCTTACTTTCTGGTTTGCTTCCAGGATATGTCCAGCTATGTTTTTTTTTTTTTTTTTTTTTTTTTTTTTTTTTTTTTTTATCAAGCTCAGGACCACTTGCCTAGGAATGCTTCTGCCCACAGTCAGTTTTGATGTCCTAACAATTAGCAACTAAGTAAATGAACCACAGACATGGCCACAGGCCAGTCCATTGAAAGTTTCAGCTGAGGTTTCCCTTTCCAAATGTTTCAAATTGACAACTAAGATGTAGCTATCTTGGTAGTGGTGGTGAATGCCTTTAATACCAGCACTCAAGGGGAGACAGAGGCATGTGGATCTCTGTGCGTTTAGGCCAGCCTGGTCTACAGAATGAGTTCCAGGACAGGTTGCAAAGATAGGCAGAGAAACTCAGTATCAAAAAAAATTAAATTAAATTAAAAAAAAAGAATTAGTCATCTTGAAAACAAACAAATCATTGAAACAATACTTAGAATTGGAAAGGTATGCTTTTAATTTCATACATATTACCCACACTCTTGGCACCATACTGAAGTTTCAAATTAATTCACTGCTAAGGCCATTGTTTTCTTTACAAATGCCAAGCTTTTATTTGAGAGAAAATGCAATAGCTAACATTTAATAGAGGACTACACTTTCTAATTTCCAAGCTAGAATCTCATAGGCTCTTTTTGGACATACATGGCAATAACAGCATATAGTCTATGACAACAGAGTTTGGCCTTATTATTATTTTTTGAAATCATTAACGATATGAGCACAGACATCTGAATGAAGGGATCATTTAAAAGGTTACACATATTTTCTTACTTATTTGCTAAAATTAGTACTATTGAATTTTTGGAAAACTTTTTCTGTAGCGCTATATGGAACAATTATTTTTCAGAGACAACTTTTTTGGCACCATAGTTCATTGAACTATGGACACGAGTGAACAAAGCTAACGAAAATAAGGGTTACTCCATATACAAGCTTATTTAATTTTGGAATGTATATAAGGCAATAGCGGAGACAAAGGTCCAGCGCAGTAGTGTTGTGAGTTCCATGTATCAGAGAAAGGGGACTGCAGTAGAGTAACTTACGGTCTTAGCTAACCTTTCTACCAGCTATGTGCACCTGGGCTAGAACTACCCCCTGTGAAACCTAAGCCGGTTTTTCTGCTTTAGCTTTCAGACATCCAAAGTGCTGCAAGGGATCGTTGTATGGATTCCATGGTGATTCATTTTCTTACTTTTTCTTTTACAGCTTTTGATAATATTCAGGGTTGGCAGTTAGTTAGTCATATTCCTTCTGAAGTAGTGTTTCACAGTGGAGCCCAGGATGGACTGGAATTAATCATTCCCCAGCTTCTGTAATCCATGTGGGGGTTCTCCGGTATACAGAACTACATCTCGTTTTATTACCTGCTTTTAAATGACCTGGAATTTCTGTTGTTAAACTGTGGAAACAGGAATTAGTGTGCTTTCTGTCATATACATATATATGTGTTGAATATGCCTACATAATAGTTTAGCATTTAATATACCTTTTTGATGTCTTTTATAAAATATACATATATTAAATTCTTATTATTCTGGAGTCTTAGGTTGTATATGAAACAGGAAGAAACAGAAGTTTCTGTTAATATTTGGTTTCATTGGTTTCTTTTTTTTTTAAATTTTTTTCGAGACAGAGTTTCTCTGTAGCTTTTGGTTACTGTCCTGGAGCTAGATCTTCTAGACCAGGCTGGCCTCGAACTCACAGAGATCCACCTGCCTCTGCCTCCCGAGTGCTGGGATTAAAGGCGTGCACCACCACCACCCGGCTTCATTGGTTTCTTGAAGAAAGTTCAAATACATTTAGAGATGCATTGCTTAAATAAAACAAGCTTTAAGAAGATTCTGTGAATATGCTTTCCTTAACATTTTAATTATTTGCTCATTACATTTTTGAAATACAAATAAAATTTTTAATGTTCATAATAATATGCAAACTCAATAATAAAATATTGAAGAGTAATATCATGTGTCTAATAAGTAACTATTTAATTATTTAAATATGTAATATAAAATATACAAAGAAAAAAATTAAAGTTATTAGTGCAACAGTGAAATTACTTGACCCTCTCTGAGTTTGTATGTACAGAATTAGTGATATTTTCCCACAGTCTTGAATTACTTAGTGCAGGGGAGATTACACTCTCAAGTAGCTTCATCAGGCCTTGAGCTCCCTCTGAGGCTGAGCCCTTCAATTGCTTCACTGAAACAAAGAGCAGGAATGCAAACCCAAATGAAAATAGGCCTGTCAATGTTAGATTGCTTTTCAACAAATTTTGAGTCAATTGGGAATTATCTGTAAGAAAAATATTAATACTAAGAGATTTCTGTTCATTGTGAATTTTATGAAGGGTCAACAAAATAACTGCAGCTTCGAAAGAGAAATACTGAGAGATTTTAGATTTTTAAAATGTGTTTACTGGAATGATTAAGAACCTTCCCTATTGTATTACAAACATTTTAACAGGAAAACAATGGCACATGAGAATGCTTTCTTTTCGGTGTTTTTTTTTTTTTTTTCCCCTGAGCATCCTTTACCCTTAAACCGCTGGTCTCAGCAGTTGGCAATTTCTTTTCAAACATCACTGAGACACATGGCCTAACAATTAATGAAACTTGAGCAATATTGCTTACCAAACATCTGTTTACTGACTTTTACTGAAACATATTCTACAACGTATGATGGATAGTGTTGTAAATGACCCAAGCTATTGTTTGACGATGGTTTTAAAATTCCCTTCTCTTGAATGATTATCTGGTGATTTTTTTTAATCTAACAGATTTATTTATTCTAAATCTGATATTTTTACCAGAAAGCAAGACAAAAGTAAGAGTCATTGCTTACTGAAATTCAAAGGCCCCCACTCAATTATCTCCGTTATATGTTAGGTAAAATGGCTGCTTGCTCTGGACGTGCATGGCTGTCTGCATTGCTCTGTAATAACTGAGGAAGACTACAGCCCTATAGGTTTTCAGAAATTTTTTTCCACCTTATTTGATTTTTTCAAACAATATATTTGATCACCTGTAATAGTCTCCCTTACATCCTCCCAGATCCTTCCATATTTATCCAACTTTGTTCTCTCTCTCCTCTCTCTCTCTCTCTCTGACTTTCTCAATTAAAGAAAAAAAACTACATATAAAAATTACTAAAAACAAAACAAATAGAAAAAATCAGTAAGACAAATGTATGAAAACCAAGCAAAACAAAAAAGACACACCACAAATGAAATGGAGTTTTTTGTTTGGGTCAATCACTTCTAGGCATGGGACCTGCCCTTGTGTGGTGGATATATATGCTTATACTCCATGAGAGAAAATTATTTCCCCTTTACCAGAAGGTATCAATTGCAGATAGCTTCTTTGTTAGGACTGGGACTTTGTTTCTGCTTGTCATTTTCAGTGTTGGGATTTAGTCTGGTTGGTCCTTGTGCACGTCTTGTGCTGGAATAACAGTCTATGTGAATTACAATGTGCATGAGTCCTGTTGTGTAAGGAAGATACCATGTTCTTAGAGTGGTATGCCAACTCTGGTTCTTACACCCTTTCTGTCTCCTTTTTTGTAGTAATAGGAGCGGTGGGCTGTGTCCTGCCACCCAGCTAGCTTATGCCCAAAAATAACAACACACAAATTGTAGTCTTTTAAACACTGCTTGGCCCTTTAGCTCTAGCCCTTACTGGCTAATTCTGATATCCCGATCAACCCATCTCTAATAATCTGTGAGCACCGGTCTTACCGGGAAGATTCTAGCCTACGTCCATCCTGGGTCGGAGCTTCATTGCGTACGTCTCAGAGAGCAGAGCTCTCATGTCCGCCCTGGAGATGGGAGCATGGCTTCTCTGCTCCAGAGCGCAGAGCTGTCGAGTCTGAGCTCACTTCCTCTTCCTCCCAGCATTCTGTTCTGTTTACTCCACCCACCTATGTTCTAAGCTATGAGCCCAAGCAGTTTGTTTATTACTTAACCAATGAAATCAACAGATTGATATATGACACTCCCACATCACTTTTTAACTTATCAGATCCTTGGATCTTGATACCAGGAGGAATTTGATAAATACATCTCATTTGAGGCCAAGTGTTCCAAACTCTCGCATTCTCTGCACATTGTCCAGTTATAGATCTCTTTTCTTCTTTTGTTTTTGTTTTTTGCTTGTTTGTTTGGTTCCTGGTTTTTGGTTTTTTGAGACAGGGTTTCTCTGTAGCTTTGGAACTTGTCCCGGAACTAGCTCTTATAGACCAGGCTGGTCTCAAACTCATAGAGATCCATTTGCTTTTACCTCCACCTCCCTAGTGCTGGAATTAAAGGTGTGTGCCACCACTGCCTGGTTTATAGATCTCTTTGTTAGCCACCATCATTCAGTAGTTGTTTCTTAAGTGTTCCTCATGGATGGGCTTTTGTTGGTTGTACTGTTTGGGAGCTAATCTTTCATATCTTCTCCTCTATGTTTCTAGATCCACATTTAGGAGTGAAGTCTGTGTTTACTCTGCTCACTGTGACAGTATAATGGGTTTGGTCAATGGGGACCAATGTAGGATGACAATGTAGGAGCCACTGTCTTTAGATTACCACTGTGATGCTAGATTAGCCTCCTTAGAATAGTTATTTTACTTTGTAGTGAAGCACAGACTGGTCAAAACCTGCTTCTTATCTGGTCCTTGGCTTTTAAGCTCTCCTCCTAACTTCAAAGAGAAAATAGTAACCTTTGTATGTGTGTGTGTGTGTGTGTGTGTGTGTCTAAGAACTTTCCCCCATATTTCCCTAGATCAATAGCTTCAAAACAGCATCTCTATTACTTTTTTACCTTCTGCAAGTCAATGAGTCAGACACAGAGAAGAACAACTTTTCTAGGTTTTCCATCTTTGGGGTTTTGTTTAATTTTTGCAGCTACTAATTTCAGTAATGATCAGGAAATGAGAAATGATTAAGGTCTCAATCAGTTGCAATATATAAATATATTAAATATTTTAGATATTTTATGATTACCCCAATGATAACTTATTATTGCCTTATTTATAACACCAAAGAGAAAATAAACCCTTAAGTGATACATTAATTATTCAATTTAATTACGCAAAATTTCTTTATTATGATAGTATAAATGGTAAAAATAAAACTAAATTAAAATATTTGATTCATAAACTAAAGTTTTTTAAATAAACTACCATCTACTCAGGGACAGCATTTCTTTACTATACATTTAATATTTAAATTTTAATTACATTATTATATCCAGTCCCTTTCCTCCCTTTAAACTGCTACCTAGTCCCCTCCTTCCAATTCCTCTCATGTTTCCCCAAATAGTTAACCTTTCATATTTGATTATTATTGATATATATGGGTGTATATATGCACATATCTACATGAATATGAATAAATATACACATAAAATATATTGAGTCAATTTCTGTTATTTGTGCATTTATGGTTCCAGGCTGACCACTTTGTATTGAACCAGTTAGAGAACTCAGTGGAAAAAACTTTTCCTGAAGCCTCTTACTTCTAAAATCATCACATCAAAATTAGTCTAATAATAATTTTGAATTGGCAGAAAAATATGTATCAATTATCATTTTTGGAATCACAGATGTATGCATTAGCCTGTAGAATTAAACCATGGAAATTTAAAAGCAGTGTATGAATTTTATCAATGTCAAATTCCTACTGTGATGTGTCATTACAGTTTTTGCACTTGCCACTGGGAGATATTTGGCGAAGAATACATGGGATGTTTCTTTATAACTCCATCTAAACTTATAATAACTTCAAAAATAATTAAATTTTAAATAGTTCTGTTTTTAAATAAAAATTTTAAAATAAGGGCCTTATTTAATATCAAAATTTATAACTTTCATCAAGTTTCTAATTTTTATAAGGAATCAGTATATTGAGTGATTTTTATAGAAATGGTTCATATTTTCTATGTACTTGCTATCAGTATTTAGTCTAAGTACTAAATTTCCAGAGATGATTTATTTTAAAGATTATCAAGCAAACAATTTCTAAGCTTATAAATATACATGAAGATGTAGATAACCTGTGACTGCCAGGCCTGGGTTTCATGAATCCTATCCTAATTAGATCTGTCGTGCTTTTCACAACTTCCCTCTGCTAAACTGATTTATCAAGTGCTCACAGAATTGAATGGTGTTGCTTTCACAGATGTTCCTCTGTAAGTAAGTTTTCCACTCTCAGTTGCAATTATGGTTAGTTTTCTAACTAGTCTCTGCTAAGATTACATGTATTCGTATCTTGTAAAATATTTTCCATTTCTAACTGAGCAATTTAAATACAAGCCAAAAGAAAATAAAACTTTAGTGGCCCTATTTGTATCTAATTGCAAGCCAATGATTTATAAACATTGTGTTGATCTTATCAAGCACATATCAATTTATACACATTTAATTAATATTGATCGCACACATACCTGGCTCCAGAACACATTTTTCAATAAATGAATGTCACAAACAATCAAACAATCTGAAGAGAGAGCCATAAAGCTCCAGTGCAAGGAATGAGGGTAAAGTCAGGACGCTGCAGTGACTGTAAAGTTCTAGTACTGAGACTGTTATTAACCTGAGGTCTGAGAAGCAGGAATGGAACCAGGAAATGTGCTGAAGTGGCCCCTGGCAGGAATGCATCCAACTCTCGATGATCTGGGAGGAAGGTGCATGAGGTATGTACACCCTCACCTTACTGCCCTTGATTGATATTTCCTACTATGCTTATGTATTTTAATTTAAATGGAAACATGAAGGCAAGACAACAAGATGATGTTAGCAGTGATGCTCGGTTTCCTGGGCAGAGTCAGATGAGAAAGAAGAAAAGTGATTCCCAAAGGATGAATGATAGATCAACAGAGAATCCTGCTTTATATTCAATTTAAGAAAGAAGCAATATTCTTACTCTTTAGGGAACTAAGGTCACTTGTTAATAACCATTTCAAATTTTGATGGAATATGTATGGTAAGAGAAAACTAAGTAAGAATATGAATAGTAAGTGAACAGAGCTAAGCAGTTGTGACTTTATTTATTTATTAATTTAGTTTTCATGACACGGTTTCTCTGTAGCTTTGGAGCCTGTCCTTGAACTAGCTCTTGTAGACCAGCTGGCTTAGAACTCACAGAGATCCCCCTGCCTCTGCCTCCCAAGTGCTGGGATTAAAGGTGTGCGCCACCACCACCTGGCTGCAATTGTGATTTCATTAAGTGTGATCTATTCTCCCTATCCTCAAATCTTATAAAATAAAATTAAGACAATTATATGAACATACAGAAATTTATTCAGTGTGTGATAAAACATTCCAAATTCATTCCTCCAGTGAATTTATTGAGTGAATTCAATTTGCCTGGAGCATGTTCGGTCAAGTATTGGGATAGAGGATGACTATGCCTAGGCATAGAGTTCCAGGCATAAGTTGTAATAATACTTTTTATGATGTGGAATTTCCCTCTGTTTTCTGTGAATATGTTTTATTACCATTGGTTAGTAAAAAAACTGCTTTGGCCTATGGGAGGACAGAATATAACCAGGTATCCCTATAGTAGGTGGAGTCAAAGAGAAGCCATGTAGCTACTGAAGAAGAAAGATGCTGCCGAAACCTTACCAGTAGAAAACAACCTCTTGTGATACATAGATTAATAGAAATTAATTAAATTAAATTAAACTTGAAGAAGTAAGAGCTAGCTAGAAATATACCTATGCTATTGGTCAAACAGTTTTTGTGCGATTTCTTGGATCTGGGTGACCAGGAAATGAGCAAACAGTCTCCAATTACACTTTTATTCTTTAGTTTTAGGTTGTCTATTTCATAACAACTGCAGGTTCATGACAATCTATTTGCTCACGAGTACTAACTTCTGTGTTTCATTCTTCCATTGCAATTTTTTTTTTAATTTTCGAGACAGGGTTTCTCCGTAGCTTTTGGTTCCTGTCCTGGAACTAGCTCTTGTAGACCAGGCTGGCCTCGAACTCCCAGAGATCCGCCTGCCTCTGCCTCCCGAGTGCTGGGATTAAAGGCATGTGCCACCACCGCCCGGCTCTTCCATTACATTTTTAATATACTTCTTTTATCTTTCCTTATTTTACTTAAAATGGATTTTTCATATAATAGATTCTGATTTGGGTTTTCCCTCTCTTGACTTCACCAGTAGTCCCTCACCTTCCCTTCCATTGAAATCCACACTCTCTCTGTCTCTCCTTAGAAAACAAACATCAAGAAATAATAACAAAATAAAATAAAGCAAAACCAAAAAAGTTGGAATAGTAGAAAAGAAACAGATGAGAAAGAGCTAAGCAAAAGCATGAGATACACATGTAGGTGTAGATAATGCATATTGGTATGCATAGAAATCCCATAAAGCACAAAACTGAAGCCATAATATGTGAACAACCTGTAGGGCTTTAAAAAAAAGTTCCCCATCCGAACCTTAAGACAAAGCACCTCTGAAGATGGCATTGAGTTTGTTTTGTGTTGGCCATCTATTGGTGGGCACGAGGCCTGTCCTTGAGAGTGGTTCATATTCCCAGTGAGACTCCACTAGAGAGAGCTGATTTTTCATCTGTGAGTGATTATCAACCAGACATAAGCTTCAAGGTTAGGGATAGGGGTATGCGACCACTTGTCTCAGCGACAGAATCCCATCTGGTATAGATCCAGATGGACTCTGTGCATGTTTCCCCACTCCGAGTGGGTTCACGTATGTGTTGGTTCTGCTGCATTTCCAAGCCTTGCTTCTTTGGTGTCCTCTCTCCCCTTTGGCTCCTACAATGTTTCATCTTCCCCAGATTCTCTGAGTCCTGAAGGGTGGGATTTGTTGGGGGAATCTCTGAGTGGATTGAAAATTTCCTAGTATCTCTTTGTCTTCATATAGTTCATTTGTGTGGGTCTCTGCATTTGTTCTCTTCCGTTTCAGGAGAAAGATGCTTTGATAATAGCTTAGCAAAAAAATCTGTGTATATAGCAGAAATATCCTTAGGAGTCACTTTATGGCTACATTCCTTTGGCAGAAAAGTAGCATTTGGTCTAAAAACAAATATACTTTCTGTCAAAGTGGTATTTATATTATGCTGCTCTCTTTTTGGTTTTGTCTGATGATTAGAACAACAGCGAAAACTCATGTGAATAAACTCACAGGGTAGGCTGACAAATGTCAAGTAAAGATAAGTAGTCGGGCTTCTTAGTCTTAAAGCAGGAATAAAGCCGATTTCCAGGGCTTTCTAATTCATCTGGAGCAGCTGGCCTTAGCTATCCCGCATCTTCTGAAATGTGCTTTGAGGCAGTACTCACCATTTGTGGTCCCCTCTTATTGCCATCATTTGGATTATGTTTCCATTATTTCTGTTATTTTGATGCCACTCTGTCAAGATTTCAGGATGTTCTTCATGATCACTGCAGCCTATGTTTGGGTGCCGGTTGTAATACCCAGGGGGAAGGGAGTGCAGTGGAAAACAATCAACATCAGGACATTTCTAGAAGGGAGCAATGAGATGGAGGATCTAGCACCCTGCAAATGTGTTCCTACAGTCATACTTGTGTCTGTACATGGTGATACACAACGATTTTGGTTTTATAGGAGTAACTGCCAGGCAGTTTCTGATAAGAGCCCAACATTTTGCTTCAATTTGTGTGTGTGTGTGTGTGTGTGTGTGTGTGTGTGTGTGTGTGTGTGTGTGTGTGTGTGAACTTGGAAGATGGTTTTGAAATCTTCATGTCTAGGGTGACTTGTGATGCTGGTTAGGATTGCTGCTGCCATCACCAGTTGCTTCCACTGTGATTGTACTGAAATTCCAAAGTCACTGGGGAATGTTTCTGCACATTATAAATCTTTCTCCTCTGGCATAAAATACAGACCAGCAACAAAATATTCATTCCAACTTACTCTTTGTTCCCAGACTTGTATACTCTTGTATATGAGATTAACCACAGAATCCTGGTTTCTATCCTTGTTCATGCCATACGAGTCTTCAACTGCCATCCTCTTAGCTAGAATATCTGGAAGCTGAGCCAGATTTTTTTTTTTTTGATTTTTGAGACAGGGTTTCTCTGTAGCTTTTGGTTCCTGTCCTGGAACTAGCTCTTGTAGACCAGGCTGGCCTCGAACTCACAGAGATCCGCCT